>NC_081166.1:23425978-23725978 GCF_012432095.1 Onychostoma macrolepis
TTTGCGTAAGACAAACCTGATCCCAAGCGGTTAGCGCTATGCTGTGTTGCTGTCACAACAAGTCTGAGATGAGTTTGGAAGAACCGATCAACACAGGATTGACTCAGATCCAGCAACGAAACCTCAAGTAGTCAGTAAACCACACAGGAAGGATGGGTCCCCAGGAGCAGAATTAAGTACCCTGCCTTAGCAAATAGGCAATCGGCTGTGGGAGAGGACGAGGAATCTAGTTTGACTCTCATGTTCCTGGGCGGCCTGGCTGCTGCCAGGAAATATAGTGCTCTCACAATATTTTCAGACCTTTCTCGAGTTCACAGGTACCTCCCGCCTTGGTTAAAACCACAGCTGGCAGCGGTGGGATTGAACCACGCCTCCGAAGAGACTGGAGCCTAAATCCAGCGCCTTAGACCGCCGCCACGCTACCCGTGGGTCAGTGTTCCATGGGTCGCCGACCGTGGAAAGGCCACCCGATGCTGAATTTGCTAAAAGCTGCAGTCTAATCCTGTTTGCGTAAGACAAACCTGATCCCAAGCGGTTAGCGCTATGCTGTGTTGCTGTCACAACAAGTCTGAGATGAGTTTGGAAAAACAGATCAACACAGGATTGACTCAGATCGTCAGCAACGAAACCTCAAGTAGTCAGTAAAACCACACAGGAAGGATGGGTCCCCAGGAGCAGAATTAAGTACCCTGCCTTAGCAAAGAGGCGATTGGCTGTGGGAGAGGACGAGGAATCTGGTTTGACTCGCATGTTCCTGGGGGGCCTGGCTGAAGCGGTTGGGGGCGGGGGATGTTTTGAAGTAACTTCACTATGATTGTAAATTATTGGTGTCACTGTTTCAACAGGGTGCCTTTATTAGAAAGGAGCAGAGGCTGGGACAGGCTTCCAGCACTGGCTTGGCTAAAAAGAAAGGAATGCAAAAGGGGCTGAATTTGGATGTGATGAGTTTGGAAAAACAGATCAACACAGGATTGACTCAAATCGCCAACAACGAAACCTCAAGTAGTCAGTAAACCACACAGGAAGGATGGGGCGCAGGAGCAGAACTAAGTCACCCTGCCTTAGCAAAGAGGCGATTGGCTGTGGGAGAGGGCGAGGAATCTAGTTTGACTCTCATGTTCCTGGGCGGCCTGGCTGCTGCCAGGAAATATAGTGCTCTCACAATATTTTCAGACCTTTCTCGAGTTCACAGGTACCTCCCGCCTTGGTTAAAACCACAGCTGGCAGCGGTGGGATTCGAACCCACGCCCAGAGAGACTGGAGCCTAAATCCAGCGCCTTAGACCACTCGGCCACGCTACCCGGTAAACTACCCTTTTCTGCCCTTCCACCCTGCAGAAATTGCGGTAACGCCGATTCTTCGCATAAAGCCCATCGAGTGCGGCCAAGGATAGCTCTTTGCTCGGCAATCGCAGCCACAAGAGTATTCCAAAAAGGTTGCCCTGGCAGCGGTGGGATTCGAACCCACGCCTCCGAAGAGACTGGAGCCTTAATCCAGCGCCTTAGACCGCTCGGCCACGCTACCCCGTGGGTCAGTGTTCCATGGGTCGCTTCGACCGGTGGAAAGGCCACCCCGATGCTGAATTTGCTAAAAAGCTGCAGTCTAATCCTGTTTGCGTAAGACAAACCTGATCCCAAGCGGGTTAGCGCTATGCTGTGTTGCTGTCACAACAAGTCTGAGATGAGTTTGGAAAAACAGATCAACACAGGATTGACTCAAATCGCCAGCAACGAAACCTCAAGTAGTCAGTAAACCACACAGGAAGGATGGGGCCGCAGGAGCAGAACTAAGTCACCCTGCCTTAGCAAATAGGCGATCGGCTGTGGGAGAGGACGAGGAATCTGGTTTGACTCGCATGTTCCTGGGGGGCCTGGCTGAAGCGGTTGGGGGCGGGGGTATGTTTTGAAGTAACTTCACTATGATTGTAAATTATTGGTGTCACTGTTTCAACAGGGTGCCTTTATTAGAAAGGAGCAGAGGCTGGGACAGGCTTCCAGCACTGGCTTGGCTAAAAAGAAAGGAATGCAAAAGGGGCTGAATTTGGATGTGATGAGTTTGGAAGAACCGATCAACACAGGATTGACTCAGATCGTCAACAACGAAACCTCAAGTAGTCAGTAAACCACACAGGAAGGATGGGTCCCCAGGAGCAGAATTAAGTACCCTGCCTTAGCAAAGAGGCGATTGGCTGTGGAGAGGACGAGGAATCTAGTTTGACTCTCATGTTCCTGGGCGGCCTGGCTGCTGCCAGGAAATATAGTGCTCTCACAATATTTTCAGACCTTTCTCGAGTTCACAGGTACCTCCCGGCCTTGGTTAAAACCACAGCTGGCAGCGGTGGGATTGAACCCACGCCTCCAGAGAGACTGGAGCCTAAATCCAGCGCCTTAGACCACTCGGCCACGCTACCCGGTAAACTACCCTTTTCTGCCCTTCCACCCTGCAGAAATTGCGGTAACGCGATTCTTCGCATAAAGCCCATCGAGTGCGGCCAAGGATAGCTCTTTGCTCGGCAATCGCAGCCACAAGAGTATTCCAAAAGGTTGCCCTGGCAGCGGTGGGATTCAACCCACGCCCAAGAGACTGGAGCCTTAATCCAGCGCCTTAGACCGCTCGGCCACGCTACCCCGTGGGTCAGTGTTCCATGGGTCGCTTCGACCGGTGGAAAGGCCACCCCGATGCTGAATTTGCTAAAAAGCTGCAGTCTAATCCTGTTTGCGTAAGACAAACCTGATCCCAAGCGGGTTAGCGCTTGCGGCTGTGTTGCTGTCACAACAAGTCTGAGATGAGTTTGGAAAAACAGATCAACACAGGATTGACTCAAATCGCCAGCAACGAAACCTCAAGTAGTCAGTAAACCACACAGGAAGGATGGGGCCGCAGGAGCAGAACTAAGTCACCCTGCCTTAGCAAATAGGCGATCGGCTGTGGGAGAGGACGAGGAATCTGGTTTGACTCGCATGTTCCTGGGGGGCCTGGCTGAAGCGGTTGGGGGCGGGGGATGTTTTGAAGTAACTTCACTATGATTGTAAATTATTGGTGTCACTGTTTCAACAGGGTGCCTTTATTAGAAAGGAGCAGAGGCTGGGACAGGCTTCCAGCACTGGCTTGGCTAAAAAGAAAGGAATGCAAAAGGGGCTGAATTTGGATGTGATGAGTTTGGAAGAACCGATCAACACAGGATTGACTCAGATCGTCAGCAACGAAACCTCAAGTAGTCAGTAAAACCACACAGGAAGGATGGGTCCCCAGGAGCAGAATTAAGTACCCTGCCTTAGCAAAGGCGATTGGCTGTGGAGAGGACGAGGAATCTAGTTTGACTCTCATGTTCCTGGGCGGCCTGGCTGCTGCCAGGAAATATAGTGCTCTCACAATATTTTCAGACCTTTCTCGAGTTCACAGGTACCTCCCGGCCTTGGTTAAAACCACAGCTGGCAGCGGTGGGATTCAACCCACGCCCAAGAGACTGGAGCCCAAATCCAGCGCCTTAGACCGCTCGGCCACGCTACCCGGTAAACTACCCTTTTCTGCCCTTCCACCCTGCAGAAATTGCGGTAACGCGATTCTTCGCAAAGCCCATCGAAAAGTGCGGCCAAGGATAGCTCTTGCTCGGCAATCGCAGCCACAAGAGTATTCAAAAGGTTGCCCTGGCAGCGGTGGGATTGAACCCACGCCCAGAGAGACTGGAGCCTAAATCCAGCGCCTTAGACCACTCGGCCACGCTACCCCGGTAAACTACCCTTTTCTGCCCTTCCACCCTGCAGAAATTGCGGTAACGCGATTCTTCGCAAAGCCCATCGAGTGCGGCCAAGGATAGCTCTTTGCTCGGCAATCGCAGCCACAAGAGTATTCCAAAAAGGTTGCCCTGGCAGCGGTGGGATTCGAACCCACGCCTCCGAAGAGACTGGAGCCTTAATCCAGCGCCTTAGACCGCTCGGCCACGCTACCCGGTAAACTACACCTTTTCTGCCCTTCCACCCTGCAGAAATTGCGGTAACGCGATTCTTCGCAAAGCCCATCGAAAAGTGCGGCCAAGGATAGCTCTTTGCTCGGCAATCGCAGCCACAAGAGTATTCCAAAAGGTTGCCCTGGCAGCGGTGGGATTCGAACCACGCCTCCGAAGAGACTGGAGCCCAAATCCAGCGCCTTAGACCGCTCGGCCACGCTACCCGTGGGTCAGTGTTCCATGGGTCGCTCGACCGTGGAAAGGCCACCCGATGCTGAATTTGCTAAAAGCTGCAGTCTAATCCTGTTTGCGTAAGACAAACCTGATCCCAAGCGGTTAGCGCTATGCTGTGTTGCTGTCACAACAAGTCTGAGATGAGTTTGGAAGAACCGATCAACACAGGATTGACTCAGATCGTCAGCAACGAAACCTCAAGTAGTCAGTAAAACCACACAGGAAGGATGGGGCCGCAGGAGCAGAACTAAGTCACCCTGCCTTAGCAAAGAGGCGATTGGCTGTGGGAGAGGACGAGGAATCTGGTTTGACTCGCATGTTCCTGGGGGGCCTGGCTGAAGCGGTTGGGGGCGGGGGGATGTTTTGAAGTAACTTCACTATGATTGTAAATTATTGGTGTCACTGTTTCAACAGGGTGCCTTTATTAGAAAGGAGCAGAGGCTGGGACAGGCTTCCAGCACTGGCTTGGCTAAAAAGAAAGGAATGCAAAAGGGGCTGAATTTGGATGTGATGAGTTTGGAAGAACCGATCAACACAGGATTGACTCAGATCGTCAGCAACGAAACCTCAAGTAGTCAGTAAAACCACACAGGAAGGATGGGTCCCCAGGAGCAGAATTAAGTACCCTGCCTTAGCAAAGAGGCGATTGGCTGTGGGAGAGGACGAGGAATCTAGTTTGACTCTCATGTTCCTGGGCGGCCTGGCTGCTGCCAGGGAAATATAGTGCTCTCACAATATTTTCAGACCTTTCTCGAGTTCACGCAGGTACCTCCCGGCCTTGGTTAAAACCACAGCTGGCAGCGGTGGGATTCGAACCCACGCCTCCAGAGAGACTGGAGCCTAAATCCAGCGCCTTAGACCACTCGGCCACGCTACCCCGGTAGACAACCCCTTTTCTGCCCTTCCACCCTTTAGAAATTGCGGTAACGCGATTCTTCGCAAAGCCCATCGAGTGCGGCCAAGGATAGCTCTTTGCTCGGCAATCGCAGCCACAAGAGTATTCCAAAAAGGTTGCCCTGGCAGCGGTGGGATTCGAACCCACGCCTCCGAAGAGACTGGAGCCTTAATCCAGCGCCTTAGACCGCCGCCACGCTACCCGTGGGTCAGTGTTCCATGGGTCGCTCGACCGTGGAAAGGCCACCCGATGCTGAATTTGCTAAAAGCTGCAGTCTAATCCTGTTTGCGTAAGACAAACCTGATCCCAAGCGGGTTAGCGCTTGCGGCTGTGTTGCTGTCACAACAAGTCTGAGATGAGTTTGGAAAAACAGATCAACACAGGATTGACTCAAATCGCCAGCAACGAAACCTCAAGTAGTCAGTAAACCACACAGGAAGGATGGGGCCGCAGGAGCAGAACTAAGTCACCCTGCCTTAGCAAATAGGCGATCGGCTGTGGGAGAGGACGAGGAATCTGGTTTGACTCGCATGTTCCTGGGGGGCCTGGCTGAAGCGGTTGGGGGCGGGGGGATGTTTTGAAGTAACTTCACTATGATTGTAAATTATTGGTGTCACTGTTTCAACAGGGTGCCTTTATTAGAAAGGAGCAGAGGCTGGGACAGGCTTCCAGCACTGGCTTGGCTAAAAAGAAAGGAATGCAAAAGGGGCTGAATTTGGATGTGATGAGTTTGGAAGAACCGATCAACACAGGATTGACTCAGATCGTCAGCAACGAAACCTCAAGTAGTCAGTAAAACCACACAGGAAGGATGGGTCCCCAGGAGCAGAATTAAGTACCCTGCCTTAGCAAAGGCGATTGGCTGTGGGAGAGGACGAGGAATCTAGTTTGACTCTCATGTTCCTGGGCGGCCTGGCTGCTGCCAGGGAAATATAGTGCTCTCACAATATTTTCAGACCTTTCTCGAGTTCACGCAGGTACCTCCCGGCCTTGGTTAAAACCACAGCTGGCAGCGGTGGGATTCGAACCCACGCCTCCAGAGAGACTGGAGCCTAAATCCAGCGCCTTAGACCACTCGCCACGCTACCCCGGTAAACTACCCCTTTTCTGCCCTTCCACCCTGCAGAAATTGCGGTAACGCGATTCTTCGCAAAGCCCATCGAGTGCGGCCAAGGATAGCTCTTTGCTCGGCAATCGCAGCCACAAGAGTATTCCAAAAAGGTTGCCCTGGCAGCGGTGGGATTCGAACCCACGCCTCCGAAGAGACTGGAGCCTTAATCCAGCGCCTTAGACCGCTCGGCCACGCTACCCGGGGGTCAGTGTTCCATGGGTCGCCGACCGGTGGAAAGGCCACCCCGATGCTGAATTTGCTAAAAAGCTGCAGTCTAATCCTGTTTGCGTAAGACAAACCTGATCCCAAGCGGGTTAGCGCTTGCGGCTGTGTTGCTGTCACAACAAGTCTGAGATGAGTTTGGAAAAACAGATCAACACAGGATTGACTCAAATCGCCAGCAACGAAACCTCAAGTAGTCAGTAAACCACACAGGAAGGATGGGGCCGCAGGAGCAGAACTAAGTCACCCTGCCTTAGCAAATAGGCGATCGGCTGTGGGAGAGGACGAGGAATCTGGTTTGACTCGCATGTTCCTGGGGGGCCTGGCTGAAGCGGTTGGGGGCGGGGGATGTTTTGAAGTAACTTCACTATGATTGTAAATTATTGGTGTCACTGTTTCAACAGGGTGCCTTTATTAGAAAGGAGCAGAGGCTGGGACAGGCTTCCAGCACTGGCTTGGCTAAAAAGAAAGGAATGCAAAAGGGGCTGAATTTGGATGTGATGAGTTTGGAAGAACCGATCAACACAGGATTGACTCAGATCGTCAGCAACGAAACCTCAAGTAGTCAGTAAAACCACACAGGAAGGATGGGTCCCCAGGAGCAGAATTAAGTACCCTGCCTTAGCAAAGAGGCGATTGGCTGTGGGAGAGGACGAGGAATCTAGTTTGACTCTCATGTTCCTGGGCGGCCTGGCTGCTGCCAGGGAAATATAGTGCTCTCACAATATTTTCAGACCTTTCTCGAGTTCACACAGGTACCTCCCGGCCTTGGTTAAAACCACAGCTGGCAGCGGTGGGATTCGAACCCACGCCTCCAGAGAGACTGGAGCCTAAATCCAGCGCCTTAGACCACTCGGCCACGCTACCCCGGTAAACTACCCCTTTTCTGCCCTTCCACCCTGCAGAAATTGCGGTAACGCGATTCTTCGCAAAGCCCATCGAGTGCGGCCAAGGATAGCTCTTTGCTCGGCAATCGCAGCCACAAGAGTATTCCAAAAAGGTTGCCCTGGCAGCGGTGGGATTCGAACCCACGCCTCCGAAGAGACTGGAGCCTTAATCCAGCGCCTTAGACCGCTCGGCCACGCTACCCCGTGGGTCAGTGTTCCATGGGTCGCTTCGACCGGTGGAAAGGCCACCCCGATGCTGAATTTGCTAAAAAGCTGCAGTCTAATCCTGTTTGCGTAAGACAAACCTGATCCCAAGCGGGTTAGCGCTTGCGGCTGTGTTGCTGTCACAACAAGTCTGAGATGAGTTTGGAAAAACAGATCAACACAGGATTGACTCAAATCGCCAGCAACGAAACCTCAAGTAGTCAGTAAACCACACAGGAAGGATGGGGCCGCAGGAGCAGAACTAAGTCACCCTGCCTTAGCAAATAGGCGATCGGCTGTGGGAGAGGACGAGGAATCTGGTTTGACTCGCATGTTCCTGGGGGGCCTGGCTGAAGCGGTTGGGGGCGGGGGATGTTTTGAAGTAACTTCACTATGATTGTAAATTATTGGTGTCACTGTTTCAACAGGGTGCCTTTATTAGAAAGGAGCAGAGGCTGGGACAGGCTTCCAGCACTGGCTTGGCTAAAAAGAAAGGAATGCAAAAGGGGCTGAATTTGGATGTGATGAGTTTGGAAGAACCGATCAACACAGGATTGACTCAGATCGTCAGCAACGAAACCTCAAGTAGTCAGTAAAACCACACAGGAAGGATGGGTCCCCAGGAGCAGAATTAAGTACCCTGCCTTAGCAAAGAGGCGATTGGCTGTGGGAGAGGACGAGGAATCTAGTTTGACTCTCATGTTCCTGGGCGGCCTGGCTGCTGCCAGGGAAATATAGTGCTCTCACAATATTTTCAGACCTTTCTCGAGTTCAGGCAGGTACCTCCCGGCCTTGGTTAAAACCACAGCTGGCAGCGGTGGGATTCGAACCCACGCCTCCAGAGAGACTGGAGCCTAAATCCAGCGCCTTAGACCACTCGGCCACGCTACCCCGGTAGACAACCCTTTTCTGCCCTTCCACCCTGCAGAAATTGCGGTAACGCGATTCTTCGCAAAGCCCATCGAGTGCGGCCAAGGATAGCTCTTTGCTCGGCAATCGCAGCCACAAGAGTATTCCAAAAAGGTTGCCCTGGCAGCGGTGGGATTCGAACCCACGCCTCCGAAGAGACTGGAGCCTTAATCCAGCGCCTTAGACCGCTCGGCCACGCTACCCCGTGGGTCAGTGTTCCATGGGTCGCTTCGACCGGTGGAAAGGCCACCCCGATGCTGAATTTGCTAAAAAGCTGCAGTCTAATCCTGTTTGCGTAAGACAAACCTGATCCCAAGCGGGTTAGCGCTTGCGGCTGTGTTGCTGTCACAACAAGTCTGAGATGAGTTTGGAAAAACAGATCAACACAGGATTGACTCAAATCGCCAGCAACGAAACCTCAAGTAGTCAGTAAAACCACACAGGAAGGATGGGTCCCCAGGAGCAGAATTAAGTACCCTGCCTTAGCAAAGAGGCGATTGGCTGTGGGAGAGGACGAGGAATCTAGTTTGACTCTCATGTTCCTGGGCGGCCTGGCTGCTGCCAGGGAAATATAGTGCTCTCACAATATTTTCAGACCTTTCTCGAGTTCACGCAGGTACCTCCCGGCCTTGGTTAAAACCACAGCTGGCAGCGGTGGGATTCGAACCCACGCCTCCAGAGAGACTGGAGCCTTAATCCAGCGCCTTAGACCGCTCGGCCACGCTACCCCGTGGGTCAGTGTTCCATGGGTCGCTTCGACCGGTGGAAAGGCCACCCCGATGCTGAATTTGCTAAAAAGCTGCAGTCTAATCCTGTTTGCGTAAGACAAACCTGATCCCAAGCGGGTTAGCGCTATGGCTGTGTTGCTGTCACAACAAGTCTGAGATGAGTTTGGAAAAACAGATCAACACAGGATTGACTCAAATCGCCAGCAACGAAACCTCAAGTAGTCAGTAAACCACACAGGAAGGATGGGGCCGCAGGAGCAGAACTAAGTCACCCTGCCTTAGCAAATAGGCGATCGGCTGTGGGAGAGGACGAGGAATCTGGTTTGACTCGCATGTTCCTGGGGGGCCTGGCTGAAGCGGTTGGGGGCGGGGGGATGTTTTGAAGTAACTTCACTATGATTGTAAATTATTGGTGTCACTGTTTCAACAGGGTGCCTTTATTAGAAAGGAGCAGAGGCTGGGACAGGCTTCCAGCACTGGCTTGGCTAAAAAGAAAGGAATGCAAAAGGGGCTGAATTTGGATGTGATGAGTTTGGAAAAACAGATCAACACAGGATTGACTCAGATCGTCAACGAAACCTCAAGTAGTCAGTAAACCACACAGGAAGGATGGGGCCGCAGGAGCAGAACTAAGTCACCCTGCCTTAGCAAAGAGGCGATTGGCTGTGGGAGAGGACGAGGAATCTAGTTTGACTCTCATGTTCCTGGGCGGCCTGGCTGCTGCCAGGGAAATATAGTGCTCTCACAATATTTTCAGACCTTTCTCGAGTTCACGCAGGTACCTCCCGGCCTTGGTTAAAACCACAGCTGGCAGCGGTGGGATTGAACCCACGCCTCGAAGAGACTGGAGCCCAAATCCAGCGCCTTAGACCGCCGCCACGCTACCCGGTAAACTACCCTTTTCTGCCCTTCCACCCTGCAGAAATTGCGGTAACGCGATTCTTCGCAAAGCCCATCGAGTGCGGCCAAGGATAGCTCTTTGCTCGGCAATCGCAGCCACAAGAGTATTCCAAAAAGGTTGCCCTGGCAGCGGTGGGATTCGAACCACGCCTCCAGAGACTGGAGCCTAAATCCAGCGCCTTAGACCACTCGGCCACGCTACCCGGTAAACTACCCCTTTTCTGCCCTTCCACCCTGCAGAAATTGCGGTAACGCGATTCTTCGCATAAAGCCCATCGAGTGCGGCCAAGGATAGCTCTTGCTCGGCAATCGCAGCCACAAGAGTATTCAAAAGGTTGCCCTGGCAGCGGTGGGATTCGAACCCACGCCTCGAAGAGACTGGAGCCTTAATCCAGCGCCTTAGACCGCCGCCACGCTACCCGGTAAACTACCCTTTTCTGCCCTTCCACCCTGCAGAAATTGCGGTAGCGATTCTTCGCAAAGCCCATCGAGTGCGGCCAAGGATAGCTCTTTGCTCGGCAATCGCAGCCACAAGAGTATTCCAAAAGGTTGCCCTGGCAGCGGTGGGATTCGAACCACGCCTCCAGAGACTGGAGCCTAAATCCAGCGCCTTAGACCACTCGGCCACGCTACCCGGTAAACTACCCTTTTCTGCCCTTCCACCCTGCAGAAATTGCGGTAACGCGATTCTTCGCATAAAGCCCATCGAGTGCGGCCAAGGATAGCTCTTGCTCGGCAATCGCAGCCACAAGAGTATTCAAAAGGTTGCCCTGGCAGCGGTGGGATTCGAACCCACGCCTCGAAGAGACTGGAGCCTTAATCCAGCGCCTTAGACCGCCGCCACGCTACCCGGTAAACTACCCTTTTCTGCCCTTCCACCCTGCAGAAATTGCGGTAGCGATTCTTCGCAAAGCCCATCGAAAAGTGCGGCCAAGGATAGCTCTTGCTCGGCAATCGCAGCCACAAGAGTATTCAAAAGGTTGCCCTGGCAGCGGTGGGATTCAACCCACGCCCAAGAGACTGGAGCCTTAATCCAGCGCCTTAGACCACTCGCCACGCTACCCGGTAAACTACACCTTTTCTGCCCTTCCACCCTGCAGAAATTGCGGTAACGCGATTCTTCGCAAAGCCCATCGAGTGCGGCCAAGGATAGCTCTTTGCTCGGCAATCGCAGCCACAAGAGTATTCCAAAAAGGTTGCCCTGGCAGCGGTGGGATTGAACCCACGCCTCCAGAGACTGGAGCCCAAATCCAGCGCCTTAGACCGCTCGGCCACGCTACCCGGTAAACTACACCTTTTCTGCCCTTCCACCCTGCAGAAATTGCGGTAACGCCGATTCTTCGCAAAGCCCATCGAAAAGTGCGGCCAAGGATAGCTCTTTGCTCGGCAATCGCAGCCACAAGAGTATTCCAAAAGGTTGCCCTGGCAGCGGTGGGATTCAACCCACGCCCAAGAGACTGGAGCCTTAATCCAGCGCCTTAGACCGCTCGGCCACGCTACCCCGTGGGTCAGTGTTCCATGGGTCGCTTCGACCGGTGGAAAGGCCACCCCGATGCTGAATTTGCTAAAAAGCTGCAGTCTAATCCTGTTTGCGTAAGACAAACCTGATCCCAAGCGGTTAGCGCTATGCGGCTGTGTTGCTGTCACAACAAGTCTGAGATGAGTTTGGAAAAACAGATCAACACAGGATTGACTCAGATCGTCAACGAAACCTCAAGTAGTCAGTAAACCACACAGGAAGGATGGGTCCCCAGGAGCAGAATTAAGTACCCTGCCTTAGCAAAGAGGCGATTGGCTGTGGAGAGGACGAGGAATCTAGTTTGACTCTCATGTTCCTGGGCGGCCTGGCTGCTGCCAGGAAATATAGTGCTCTCACAATATTTTCAGACCTTTCTCGAGTTCAGGCAGGTACCTCCCGCCTTGGTTAAAACCACAGCTGGCAGCGGTGGGATTCGAACCACGCCTCCAGAGACTGGAGCCTTAATCCAGCGCCTTAGACCACTCGCCACGCTACCCGGTAAACTACCCTTTTCTGCCCTTCCACCCTGCAGAAATTGCGGTAGCGATTCTTCGCAAAGCCCATCGAAAAGTGCGGCCAAGGATAGCTCTTTGCTCGGCAATCGCAGCCACAAGAGTATTCCAAAAGGTTGCCCTGGCAGCGGTGGGATTGAACCACGCCTCCGAAGAGACTGGAGCCTTAATCCAGCGCCTTAGACCGCCGCCACGCTACCCGGTAAACTACCCTTTTCTGCCCTTCCACCCTGCAGAAATTGCGGTAACGCGATTCTTCGCAAAGCCCATCGAGTGCGGCCAAGGATAGCTCTTTGCTCGGCAATCGCAGCCACAAGAGTATTCCAAAAAGGTTGCCCTGGCAGCGGTGGGATTGAACCCACGCCTCAGAGAGACTGGAGCCCAAATCCAGCGCCTTAGACCACTCGGCCACGCTACCCCGTGGGTCAGTGTTCCATGGGTCGCTTCGACCGGTGGAAAGGCCACCCCGATGCTGAATTTGCTAAAAAGCTGCAGTCTAATCCTGTTTGCGTAAGACAAACCTGATCCCAAGCGGGTTAGCGCTTGCGGCTGTGTTGCTGTCACAACAAGTCTGAGATGAGTTTGGAAAAACAGATCAACACAGGATTGACTCAGATCGTCAGCAACGAAACCTCAAGTAGTCAGTAAACCACACAGGAAGGATGGGGCAGGAGCAGAACTAAGTCACCCTGCCTTAGCAATGAGGCAACCATTATGAAAGAAGATGACACACCTTGCCATACTTACATGTTTCTAACAGTCCTGACATTTTCAAAGCATACAAAAGCTATTGACATTGGAACAAGAGCCAAAATCCAATATCTTAGACCCCTTCGCCACACTATTCTGCAAAGTTATTTTTTAGCCCGGCAACTTTCCACCGACTTTTGTCTTGTTGTGCTTCGCCAAAAGTGTTAATATTAATAAATTTCAAAATAGCTGTTTACTCATTTTATATATTTTACAATTTAATGTATGTGATGGCAACATAATTTTCAGCAGCCATTACTCCAGCCTTTACTCTTACTGACTAATATACTGAAACTTTCTTTCTTTTCATTATTATTTTTTATTTGTTGAAAATGTTTGTGCTGCTTAAAGTAGACGTTTTTTATGAATAGAAAGTTCAAAAGAGCAGCATTTTTTAAAATACAAATCTTTTTCTAATGTTATAAATAGCTTCATTGTTATTTCTGTTCAATTTAATGTACCATTTCTGAATAAAAGTAATTTGTTGACACCAAACATTTGAACAGTAATTTATCGAGCAAACTTGTTTTGCAACTTTTAAATACTAACTGTTGCATTACAATATAGTCAGTAACAGACAGTAAACTGGAATTTATGCTCTGTTGCTAGTTGGATACATTTCTGAGAGAGGGTCATCGATTGACAGGTAAAGAACAAGCAGATCATCAGCTTCAGTGCATCTACATGACACAAAACATGATTGCCCCCTTGTCATACCAAGTGATACTGATTTCTGGTTTCAAAATCTGCCAGTTGTTTTAATGGTTCCTGTATTTAGTAGGAGTGCACAAGCCACAAACTAACTCTGGGTTAGTTGTAGCACACATGGTTTAAATATTTCCACACATGCTAACATAAAAAATCGTGGTATTTACTAGTTGCCACATCAACACCATACAGATAATTTTTTTTGCCAAAATTAAAAAATCTTTTGAAGATATCACTGAACATTTATTTTACCATAGCAAAAGTAAATTTCTGGCTGAAGTAAATTTTCCACCTCAGTTTTTAGTATTACTTTAAAATGAGACAGATCTGCTATTATATGAATGTCCAATCTGTTATCAGTTTAGATTTTAGATGCTTCACTAACTAGTAGAAGACACTAACCAGTTTTAAATTCCAGTAACGCAGATGGGGAACGTTGTAACACTGCATTACAGTGTGCCCTGCTATTATTAAACTATGCTTTTCTATAACATTGGCGATGTAATTACACTATTTATTTTCATGAATTTTAATGAGAAACAGGTGAATAATGAAATTCAATGTTTAACATTCAGAAATTATTTCAAGAAATGTAAAGCATATTTTGGCTCGCATATTTGTCTTGTGTGCTGTGAGCTGTGTGAGGAGGTCTCTGTGTTTTTCTGGATGTCTGAATGTGTTTCTTCATCTATATGCCCACATTGCTTTAAACTGTGCCTAAGCATGGGGTCCTGAATGCAATGTGTTCGTAGTCAAATTTCAAGATTATATTATTTCTTAATTCTTAAAAAAAAACATCATTATTTTATTTGGAAAAAGTTAATTTATTGACAAAATATTTTAGTTTGTCTTGTATATATTTTTTTATTAGATCAGATAACATTTTAAGCTGTCATATGGTCATGTTACAACATGCCCCTCAGATTTTACAATGTACCCCACCTTCCCAATGTGGATTTACACAAACTGAGGAAGTCAAAAAGTATTAGGTTGTGCCCCACTCTCCCGATATAAATCATATCTTTACAAAATAACTTTATTTCATTCAGAATCATTCTATTTGGACACCTTTACTCTCACTAAACTGGGTGGATTAAAAGTGCATTAAACTGATGTTGTATTTTTCCTTCCCGCATCGAGCTTGCATCACTCCAACTGTAATCGTGTGTGTGTTTTGATTAGCCTATATAAGCCGTTCGAATAATCATGAAATAAGCTGATCAGCTATAGCGTTTTGAAATGCACTGAGACAACAACAACAAAAAAACAAAACAAAAAATTCTCTACTTTCAGGCACCGTCGCGGAAGGAAAACAAGGTTAATGATGGCGTCACAAACAGACGCCGACGTATTACAACTTCCTGTTTCGGGAAGCGCTGAGTTAGGCTCTTGCTTGCTACACAGCTAGAAAGCTTGAATGTCCAGCAGGATTGTGTATAACCTTAGTGTCCGAATGTTTGTACAGTGTTAACAAGCAAAAAGTGCGACTTACTGCAATTCGGAGAAATAATGTCGGACAGTCCGGGTGGGTATTGTTGTATACTAAAGCGAAGTAATTAGCCAACTATTTACAGACCTACCATGCTAGCTTCAGATTGCTCAAATCGACATGTACACATAAAATGTATCGCTCTTGTTGGTTTGTCTGAACGGTTTTATATGTCTGTTTAGAATTATTAATGATTTTCTTGAATTTTTGCCATTATTAAACTGCTGTTTTGATGTTTAAAACAAAGTTACCAGAATGTGTCACGACAGCAAATTTACATTTACTCACAGAATGTACGTTAAGTTTTTGCCAGTGTCAGTAATGCATTGTTATTCTGCTTTTGTTTTACTGAAGCTTGACATCTTAATTTAGTTGTTTTCCTTAGTGAGGTGTAGGTCTAACAAAATACAGAACACCATAACTTTGACAACATTTTTGCTGTTTTCAACTGCTTCTGACAGATTTTCCACCAAGTGATGAGCAGAATTTAGAGATAGAAGACGCTGTTACTAATTGTTCTTCTGTTGTGATGATGGAGGAACAGGAGGATAGCATGTTTAATGACCAACATTTCTGTAAGTATAAACTTAAATATGCAATTTGAATTTAAATCTCTTTCATGTGTAGGCTACCTTATACACTCTCTGTGTCTATAGTACCCTTTCCTTGTCTTATTCTTTGTTTTTGTTTTTTTGGCAGATTGTGAGATGTGTCACCAGCTCTTCATTGACCAGTGTGAGGTTCATGGTCCACCATTATTCACATGTGACTCGCCAACAGCTATGGGCATTCCTCAGAGAGCTCTGCTGACGCTGCCGCAAGGCTTGGTTATAGGCCGATCAAGCATCTCTAATGCAGGGCTTGGGGTTTTCAACCAAGGCCAGACTGTGCCATTGGGGATGCATTTTGGACCTTTTGATGGAGAGGTGACCTCAGAGGAAAAAGCATTGGATAGTGCCTTCTCTTGGGTAGTGAGTGTCAACCTTACTGTTTTATTATTTGTTAAAGTTATAATAGTAATTTAAACATAAGCATTTGGTTAGACAAATATTAATGCCATTTTCTCTCTAGATTTACAGAGGAAATAATCAGTATACTTACCTAGATGCAGAGAGAGACACTCACTCTAACTGGATGAAGTAAGCACTTCTATTCGCTTTTGTTGTGATTTGTAATTTAGCCATTTAAGCCTATTTGATAGTTGTTGTGTTGTGTCTTTCTTTAGGTTTGTGGTGTGCTCAAGGAGTGAGACGGAGCAGAATCTTGTTGCATTCCAGCAAAATGGACGTATTCTGTTCCGTTGTTGTCGCCCTATTAGCCCAGGGCAGGAATTTCGAGTTTGGTATGCTGAAGAATATGCTCAAGGACTTGGCATCATCTGGGATAAGATCTGGGATAAGAAAAGCATTTCTCTAGGTAACTACATCTTGGATTTTTACCTGCTCTGTGGCATCTTTGTTCCATATCATGAAATAGAAGTTGTTGTTTTTTTTTGTTTTTTTTAAATGCTGCATGTTCTGAGTGAATGTTTCTTTAATGTCACAATGTGCAGTTAATCCAGATGTTATTTAATAATTCCTGATGTAATCCAATTGCTTCACCAATTGCATTTTTTCACCATATGCCAACATTCTTCAAAATATCATATTTTGTTTCACAGAAGAAGGAAATGCATACAGGTTTGGAATGACATAAGGGTGACTACCATTACTTACCACAATTATTCTTGCACTGCTGTTTAGCAGCAGTTTTGAATCTTTCATGGCATATTCATCATTAACTTGCTGAATTATTTAGAGTGGTTACTTAATGTAATTAATAAAAAAAAAAAAAACTAAAGCCATAATTGTTTTCAGTCTCTATGACCTGCTCAGTCATTGCCTGGACGTGCAAACATGTTATTGAAGACGTGCAAACATGTTATTGAAGACATACAAACAGTTGTTGTTTTATTAAATCGTTAAACTTTTAAAATGATTTTTTTTTTTTAAACAACAACATACAGTTAAGACCAATTAGATCAATGGGATTGCTAATCTTTAGGAAGAATTGCTTGATTGTGTACAAAACATATTTGAAGTTAACCTGCCATAAACATTTCAGCTAAAAGTTATAAGTACTTGAGTATTACTTTGTAGGGATAGCTAAATACAGAGAATGCTGTGCATTTTCTGTTGATACCTGTCATGGCCTAGTGGCTTTCCAGTAAATTGGTTTCTTTTTTTCAGGTCCAACTGAAGATCCGGTATCTCAGGACTGTCTATGTCCTTATTGCCATTACTCCTTCCCAACAATTTTTTATTTGCGTGTTCATGTGAAGCGCTCGCACCCCGATGAGTATGCACACTTCATGCAGACACAGCCGCTAGAGTCTGTAGAGATAGACCAGTGCCTTCTGGCCTCTGATGCAGCTCCTCCAACCCATATGCAGCCAATGATAGAAAGCTGTCAGGGTCAAATTTCAACCCCAGATGGACAACCCATCCATCAGTCAGAAAAGTCAGACTGCACTGATTTGTCTGATACATGCAGTAATGTTTTGAGTGATCAAGCAAACTGTGTTGCTGAGGTCTCAGGTGAAATGAATAAATGTGGTGAGTGTGGCCGTAACTTTTTGAGATCTTGTCATCTGAAGAGACATCAGCGCACTATTCACTCCAAAGAGAAGCCTTATTGCTGCAGCCATTGTAGGAAGTGCTTTAGTCAAGCAACAGGACTGAAAAGACACCAACAAACCCACCAGGGGGAGGAAAAGAGAGAGAAAGATGCTGATAGACCTTCTGATGTATACCCTTGCACAAAGTGCTCCTTCTCTTTTGTGGCCAAATCCAATTTATACCAACATCTGAAACGTCATCACCATGGTGAGTACCTCAGGTTAGTTGAGAGCGGCTCGCTCGCAGCAGGGCCTGTGGGTGAAACAGAGACAAGTTCTGACAAGCATGACCCAACCTATGAACCTCCTACTCGAGCTAAGAGGCCCGTGAAGAACACTTTGAGAGGCAGGAGTCACCCTAAAAAAGTGTCTGTTGGCCGACCAAGGGGACGACCACCTAAAAACAAGCGTGCAGCTCAGGATGAAGTGTTTATCTGCACGGAGTGTGAACAGAGGTTCTCTGATTTGGAGACACTAAAAACTCACCAATGTGCGGGACAGGATAATAATAAGATAGAGGAACCACAGGAAGCAGCAGATTCTCATCATGTCTGCGGTGAATGCCTGAGAAGTTTCAGTAATTTTGATCTTCTTAAAGCCCATGAGTGCATTCAGCAGGGAGACGGATCTTACTCTTGCTCTCACTGCAATCTTTACTTCAACCGTTTGTGTAACCTTCGTCGCCATGAACGCACCATCCACTCCAAGGAAAAGCCCTACTGCTGCACCCTGTGCCTCAAGTCCTTCACCCAGTCTTCTGGCTTGAAGCGCCACCAGCAGAGCCACTCACGACGCAAAGCCCACCGCCAGAGCTCAGCCCTTGTTGATGCCAGCATCTTTCCCTGCGCATACTGCCCCTTCTCCTTCACCGATGAGCGCTATCTTTACAAACACATCCGCCGTCACCATCCAGAAATGAGCGTTAAATATCTGAGTTTCCAAGAAGGGGGTGTTTTGTCTGTTGAAAAGCCTCACAGCTGCAGCCAGTGCTGCAAGAGCTTTAGCACAATCAAGGGCTTCAAGAACCACAGCTGCTTCAAGCAGGGGGAGAAGGTGTATCTGTGCCCAGATTGCGGAAAGGCATTCAGTTGGTTTAATAGCCTCAAGCAACACCAGCGCATACACACAGGAGAAAAGCCTTACACATGTCAGCAGTGCGGCAAGAGTTTTGTCCACTCCGGACAACTGAATGTGCACCTCCGCACACACACAGGTGAAAAACCTTTCCTGTGTTCACAGTGTGGTGAAAGCTTCAGGCAGTCAGGAGATTTGAGGAGGCATGAGCAGAAGCATTCTGGCGTGCGCCCATGCCAGTGCCCTGATTGTGGAAAAAGCTTTAGTCGGCCACAAAGTCTCAAAGCTCACCAACAGCTTCATAATGGCACCAAACTTTTCCCCTGCACTCAGTGTGGAAAAAGCTTTACTCGTAGATACCATCTCACCCGGCATCACCAGAAAATGCACTCCTGACTAAAGAAGTAAAGACACTGATGAATTTATGGATGTCATTATGAAATGCTTGTTGTTCCTGTTTTAAGATCATCTTTAGTTAATATTTAAGTTCCTTTGAGGCAAAAGTATTTAGCCATTGAAAAGATCCTGTTCTTGTTGAGAATGGCAGACAGGTCTGAACTAGGCATTTTTGAGTATAACATAATGGGGGACAAAATTGCTGGGTGTAGATGGTTCCCAAAGACACAGTCATTAGGCTGGTTGTAAGAAATTTGTTGAAAAAAAGTTTTCAAAACTATATTTTATTAACAAATATGTAATTGTTCAACAGTTTGTTCCTATGATCATAGTAAAATAATTTTGTAAATGTATGTGTTGCAAGATGTTTTCTTTTAGTCAAGAAATTTCAAAGATGGGAAAATGAGGGTTTTGAGAATGAGAACTCTTGGGTTTGCATATATGCATAAATGTTCAGGTATTTTTTGAAGATATTATGTCCCTCCTTGCAACAGAAAATGCATATGATCATCTATCGATGTGCTTCTGTTAATCTTTTTAGTTGGCATACAACTGAATTTAGTATAGTTTATCTCCCTTTAAATAGTGGGTATCAAGTAATAACCTTGCACAGATAGCTACTTTTAACCATGATTTACTGTGATTGTGATGTTGCAAAACTTGCAACCTGAAACCTTTTTCATCAGTCTGGTTTGCCACTAATAATCTTTTCATTTTGCTTTTGTTACAAATGGGCCTCTTATAAGAAAAATATTTTGATGGTCATTTATACGCTGTGACCATGGTTGCTGTCATGTCTTTGCCATACTTTTATACTGTATAAATGCTACGTGTTTATTGTCTATTTTAAATTCATCTTTGTCACAATGTGCACGAACCAGGTAGAAAAAACCCGCTCCACCACTGACCTTGATCACACTAAAGAGCTGGTTTATTATAATGATACATGTACATGTGATGTTTACAAATTGAGATCCCTCTGTAGATATTTCCATTATAAATTATACGTTATATAATATTTACATTATACCAATTTTAATTATGATCATATATTACTGCAAGGGCAACACCTGGTACATTTGGTAATTCTACCATTCAGTGGCTGACTGCTTTTTAACAATTTACTGTTCATTTAACATTCCAAAATGTGGGTCTGCTGATTTACTTTTAAAGATACCATAAAGATCACATCCGTTTTTTCTTGTGTAGGTCATGTAAAATCACATGATTGAGGTGTTTACTAACTCTGAAGGCCTCGCTGAAGTGCTTTATGTACTGAATTTTGAGTGTTAAGATTTATATATAATACCATCTGTGTCATTGCTACGAAATTTCTACAAAAAAAACTTGGATGTTAAGATATTGGTGACCATTTCAGAGAGCTAGAAGATGCTAATGCATTGGTCCTATGCAAATTTCCCATCTTCTCCAAAACAATTTAACCTTCAAATACATTTATAAAATAAAATAATTAATTGAAAGGTTTTTTTTTTTTTCCTTTTGCCCATTGGTATAATGTTTGACTAACAAAGAGTTCTCTAATGCAGAGTATGTATTAAAAATATGAATTTAATCTGTATTTTTCTCAATTTGTTCCACAGAGGCAGTCATATTAAACGCTGTGTTGAATGGTTTGGTTTTTGCTCCATTTAATACTCTCAAGATTTTACTGTAAAACTGAGCAAAGAACACTTCATAAGATGCTTAGGTTGAAAAAGAGGAAAAATCTTCTGGTATCAGATCTTTAAGGTCTACGTTTGTTTAGATATTTAATTTACTTTATTTTATATAAATTAATTATATTCTTGATAACTTTAGAAAGATCAGACATCTTTGTCAGCAGAAAGAGTCATTTAAATTAGTCACTTCAGAGTTTAAAGCTGTGCATACTTCTTATTGTAGGTGATTGTAAACTGTGTATGTATCAGTTCACTCCCTCTAGTGTTAGGTAATGTTAACATCCCCAGTTTTGATCATCATTGAACTGCAAAGCAGTCTCAGATACATCTGAGTTTATATAGCCATTGTAGTTGCTCTCTTGACAGATTTAGTTTGAATAAATGAAAAGTTTAGGGCTACCATTACATGTCCATATAAGTTATTTTGAGCATATGAAAAAGCATGTTGTGCCACTTGAAGAAAACAAAGCAACCTTGGTTACAAATCCACAGTTGACTGTTTATTTCATAAAAGCACATTAACAAACCACATGAGTGTGTTTTCCACACAAGCCTTGCACTGAAAAAAACAAAGTTGTTTACATGCCTCATCAATTTAATTTAGTCCTGTGTAAAGACTAACGATGTCATACTAAATACTACAATCACAATCATTTATATTTCTTTGTTCCTTCATACATTTCACATGATTATGTTAACAAATAATCTTCCTATAAGATGTGGAAGTCACTGCCATTGTATCTAGGACATATTCCTCCAACAGCTAGTGTAAGAAAAGTGTGCTGTATTAGGTTTAATCATATCGAACACTTCATGAGGCATATTCATTCCAGGCGGTAGAATCGTGATTTTGTCCTCTTTTCTTAAATGCATCCAGATTTCGTTAAACTACTGTGGCCCATACAGGTCAATCTCTTAACTGCATTTAAATGTAAACCACACTCATTTAAAAACAAAAAAGGAAACTTTACACACGTGGAGGCCAGTCCCATAATCATACATTATTATTATTACCAGTGTCTGGTATAGCTGAACAAAAGAACAGTTCTACTGAAAAAAAAAAAAAGTAGCAAACACCTTTTTTGCCTCTGTAAAGAAGGTTTAAGGGAAGGTCTAAATGAACACTTGAGAGTGACTATGAACAGGAGTAATACTGAGAAAAAGGCAGCAGTTGGTTTTTAAGGTTTAAGTCACCAAAACCTTGCACAAGAGGTAAAGTGTGGACTGCTATAGGTAGAAGACAGGCATCTGGAGAGAGGTGTTTATGTAAACCCCTTAAAAATCTGGCTATATAGTAAGGCTAAGCTAAGAATGTGTGTTGTTTTTTAATGACCACGAAATTTGAGCTGAAATACTTCACCCTTAACTGGTTCTTTAAAAGACCATTTTTATTATTTTTTGAGTATTTCCCATTTTCCCCAGGTTCCCTCCATTCTACCATAAATGGTGTGCTTTCCATTTTTAAATTAATATATACTTTTAAAGAATCTGGATCAATCATACTTACTGTTTTATCACATATACAACAGATCTTCTTCCTAAGGAACGTCCCAGGAAAGACATCAGGATAAAAATGAAATAAAACAGTAACAAGACTTTCAAGGTACAGCAGCAAGTGGCAGGTCATTACTTGAGTTTCAGAAACGGATGTCTTCAAATACAAGATGTTGTTTTTACCACTTCTGGTAGAATCAGTGTCCCTGTTTCATTAGTTTCAGGACTGAAGCCTGGAAAAATGTTCCACTGTAGTATTTTGTTAATGAAAAATCAGTCTTCTGTTCTGCCAAATGTGTTGTTAAAGTAACTTGGAAAATATTTTGTTGTGTACATTAGAATATTACATGAACAACTTTGGCAAAACTATCAATGACAGCCGAATCATTATCTAGAGTTAAATATAAGGAAAATACAAAGGGTTTTAAAGAGCAAACACTGCAGGGTAAAACAATTATTCACAATACTAAGAATGAATATAAGAAAAATAAGAAAAATCTCTAAAAGCATAAAAAGCCTGAAATCAAGGTATGGAGGAATGAAACTCTTGGGCTTACTGACAATAACAAAATGGACAAAAGTACAGATTCTCCTTTCCCCAGTTCCAATACATTTACACTGAAGTAGGTATAATTTTAACAACTGTTTACTTTTACGATGGATCCAGTGACTTCAAATCCTCGACCTGTGACTCAAGATCTATTACCTGTAAAAAGAGATATTTTATATGACTGCTTGAATCGATTGGTCTAATTGCCATATTTATAAACTGTACATTAGTTTTAAAAAATGTATGAATTAGTGGTAAGCAAAAGGATTTGATCATTACTAAATATTTCAGGAATCGTCACTTTACCTTGTCTTGGAGTTGTTCTGTTTCCTCCTGATGTGAGGCTTCAGTCTCCTCTACAGTTTTCTGCTGAGCTGTTTTCTTCTTCAGTAACTCAATCTCCCTGTATGAAAAACAGAAGTCAAAAGACATTAATATATTTCTGAAATTATATTGAATACTTCATGAAATATGGATTAATCGCTTCACTGTATATAATAATTTTGGCCCAAGGACAAAGAAAAAAATCTAGTTTAAAATACATGTGCCTAGTCCTTAGAAAATGTGATCATTTTGACTTAATGATGAAATTGTTATGTGGTGTTAAAAGTAACAATTTCTTTGTATTTAAGATGCATGAGTGCACATATTTAAATAATAATTGTAAACGTTTTTTTTGTAATATTACATATATGTTATGTAATTTTTTTTTCTTTCAAAAATGTGCTTCCTTACATTAACTTTGTCATCATAGAAGAATTGTATCTAACTCATTGTCTGCAAAAATTGCTTACTTTTTTCATTTCATTTTGAATAAATTAATTGAGCCAAACAAAATGAGTGTCACATCATGCTGTTCATATAAATTTGAAATTGATTTGTGTATATGTGTGTGTAATATTATTATGTACGGTATGTCTTTCAGAATGTTGTTATGTAATTCTAATTGTATTTATTATCATTTTAAGTGTATTTATTAGCCTTGGACATTAAATCAACACAAAATTACAATTAACAAATAACAAAGGTGCTTCAAAGTTGCTTCAAGCAAAACAGGACCTTCAGTAAAAATGTGGATGTAGATCAGTATCTGTGTATTTTCTCTCACTTTTGCTGATACTCTTTTATAAGGCGTTTGGCCTTGCTGTATTTGCGTTCTAGAGCCTGGTACTGAGCCTGAGTTTCTTTCAGGTGCTCATCCACAGCCTGGCAAAGACTCTGAGCCTCCATCCAATATCCCTCCAGCTTCTCCATGCGCTCCCGGTTCTCCTGCATGTTATGCTCCATCTGGGCCTTTTCAGCACGCCAGCGCTGCTTCTCCTGCTCTGCATGATTTAGCTTCACACATGAATGCAAACAGGTGATTACATTTTTAGACCTGTCGTGCAAATAGCAACATAGATCAAAACTTTACAACTGTGGAAACCCAGAATTATTTGTCAGAGGAAAAACTTCCATATGTGTTCTTTTGAAAAATTTAAAGGCCTATAAATGGAAAGTCTGCCATCATTTACTCATGCTAATGGCATTGTAAATCTTTATGACTTTTACCAAAATGAAGAATGTAAGCTGTAATACAATGATAATATTCCCTTTCACCAAGCTATAAAATCTCATTAAAACATTACCAACTTGGTGCCTCAAGGTGTTGTATCAGATTTGATGTCAAAATATGGCACAAATTATTGGCTTGTGTATGCAGTCAAACCTGGTGCCTATGAATGTGTAAAAACAGTAATCAGATTTGAGAGCTATGGCATGGAGAAGACTTTGATGGAATAGTTCACCAAAAAAATGGAAATTTGCTGAAAATGTACTCACCATCAGGCCATCCAAGATGTAGATGAGACTGTTTTGGAGAGATTCAGCATTACATCACTTGCTCACCAATGAATCCTGTGCAGTAAATCCACAAGTAACCAACAAACCTCCAGTCCATCAGCTGACCTCTTGTGAAATGAAAAGCTGTGTGTTTGTAAGAAACAAATCCGTCATTAAGCGTTTATCTTCAAACCATTGCTTCTGGTCAAGATAGTCTATAATCCATAATAATGCTTCCACCAGTAAAAAGTGCATCTCCTGTTGTCTTCTGACATCAAAATATACATATTTGTTCAGAACTGCTTTTTCACTGGAGAAAGCAATATTTTGGATAGAGGACTCTTAGCTCTTATTTTAGCTGGAAGCAACAGTTGAAATCTTAATGATGGATTTGTTCATTAAAAACATGCAGCATTTCCTTCACAAGACATTAATAGATGGACTAGAGTCATGTGGATTACTTGTGGATTATTACGATGTTTTTATCAGCTGTTTGGACTCTCATTCTGACAGGACACTATAGAGAATCCACTGGTGAGCAAGTTTTGTAATTCCACAGTTCTCTAAATCTGCTCCGATGAAGAAACAAACTCATCTACATCTTGAATGGCCTGAAGCTAAGAAA
The DNA here is from genome assembly GCF_012432095.1 of Onychostoma macrolepis. Classification (NCBI taxonomy): domain Eukaryota; kingdom Metazoa; phylum Chordata; class Actinopteri; order Cypriniformes; family Cyprinidae; genus Onychostoma; species Onychostoma macrolepis. The sequence continues at coordinate 23,451,288 of NC_081166.1, forward strand.
AAGAAGATAATCATTTTTGGTTGAACTATTCTTTTAAGCAAATAAACTTCAATATTAAGTAATCTGGACAGTTTGAATCACTGTCCTGCTTTTGTTGTATGTAAATTAACAGCATGAAGAATTTCAAAACATCTCATTTTGTGTTCTAAATATAGTCATGCAGGTTTGGAAAGACGAGTAAATGATGATAATTTTCATTTTTATTCTAAGAAATCCCTTCTTTTATTGCATGAAAAGAGTTATCATACCTTCCTCTTGAGCTGTTGGATTTCAGCCTGAGTCACAGCATGTTTGATCTGCAACTGTGCCAAAGTAGTACATGGGTTAAAGAATGTAACTAAATCTGGTCTTTCGCCATGATGAACCAATACACCAATATTAATGTAAAGGAAAGTACGTGACATGTGGCCAAATATGGTGTCTGCATTTAACCCATCCAAGAGCACACACACAGCAGTGAGTAGTGAACAAACTACACACACCCAGACACATTGGGCAACCATGCCTGGGGAGCATTTGGGGGTTTAGTGCCTTGCTCAAGGGGTCTCACCTCAGTCGTGGTATTGAAGGTGGAGAGAGCACTGGACATGTACTCCCCCCACCTACAATCCTTGAGACTCAAACCCACAACCTTTGGGTTACAAGTCCAACTCACTAACCATTAGGCCACAACTGCCCCACTATCAAGGGATGTTTTAGTTTGTTATTTTAGTAAGCTGTTTTTTTTTAAGGTGGGACTACTACTTTTTAGTAGAAGGTATTCTATAGTTACATAATTTATGAGTTTGTTCTATGTAAACAGTGTTTAATGAATATTTACACCCTATGCTGATCTGTCACTTCCTTGCATCTTCGCTAAGAGACAAAGCTAAAGTAACAGGGTTTGTTTTTGCATATTTAAAAGACTGGATGGTCCCTAATTTGTATTCTTCCAAGGACCTGTGATATCAAGAGACCTCCACAATTTGCTGGAGTCTGTGAAATTAGTCCGTTCAAATTGTTTAGCTACTGTATATACTGTACATAAACGTATGTACTTTTCCATCAAACATAGTATAGTAGTTTAACCTTTTTTTTTACATTTTTGTCTTACTTCTTTATATTTGTGGGCAAGCTTCTCAGGGTCCACTTCTACTGGTGACAGCATATCCTCATTCTCGGCCAAGTCAAACACCTCTATGGCACTAGGGTACGTAGGGCTCATCTCGTCTTCATCTTCATCAGTGCCGTAATCCCCCGGCTAGAAGGGAAGGATTAAAGAACTGCCTTTTGTCACAAGTTTTAAACATATTTTTAAAAATGTCCTAATAAACTAGGGAAAAATGCAGACTTTGATATCTCTTAACTAAATATGATATAACACTTTTCCATTCAAAAATCAGGGTACAGATATGATTTTATGGCAAGGGTTATGCTGAAGTTTTATACTTAATGTTGGTGGTCATTTACACATAATATGTTTTTGCACTACAGGATGCAGCGCAATAGAAAAAGAACACAGGGTTTCATTATGCATTTTAGTTTATATCCAATCTTTAAATGTAATACAAAGTCTAGTGTCACTCAAAGACAATCAGTGTTGTGATATTGCGTTAACTTGTCAATGCCAAGTGTTGTTCACTTGACTTTTTTTTAATAATCATATTGACCTCTAGGAAGAACAACTGCAGACGATGCAAGAAGTATGAGGAAACGTTTTACAAATGTAATTTTGATTTACAAAATGTAGATGCACTTTGCAGTCTTCTGTATTGGTTTATAACCTGTTAGATATGTTTCAATGCCATTTAGTGCACACACAATTTCATACTCATGAACACCACTAAAGTCTAACCCCCTTAGGTTGTTGTCATGACACCCTATCATTAAGCTGATGACGATAAGATAATGTGACGTATAATGTTTAAAACTGTGATTAACATAGTCAAACATATCACACAAAACGTAAAAAGTGTTTGAATAAGCAACCTGAACAAACTGTCTCTAAATGAGTGAAAATGTCCAATGAGACCGCTTCAGCAGATTATCTTCTTTTACTGTCTGTTCCCCATCTAAATGGGGACATTGCATAGACTTCTATTGTTTTTATATACAGCTGCTTATAAATACTTTAACCTAACCTAACCCATAAAATCTTTTACAATTTGTAAAAAACTTTCTTTAATTTTATACCAGGTTATATAAAGGCCTTTCAGGTTTAGCTCACTTCTGAGTACAAATATGTCCCCAAAATATGGTTTAAGTAGGTAAACACACACAAGTACAAGATTACAGACTGTTAACTAAAAATAAAAAATTAAAATACAACTATTCTAGGAAAGTACTACAGACCTCTTCCTCATCCCCCATGTAGTTGCCATATCGTTGTTCCATCATCTCCCGTTGCCAGCGCTCCTGTTCAAGGGTCTGCTGGATGAGCTGGGCCACTTCACTTTGCTCTCCTGGCTTCTCTCGGCCAATAATAAACCTGGAAACAGATGCGTTTATCACATACCTTTATCACATAAAATCTTTTTCTTTACCTTTTAGTTCTTGAGTAAAGACTAGAGTAAAGACTTTGGCTAGACTAGAGGAAATAGTTCTCTTTTTTTACTTTAAATTCATCTTTTAAAGGGGTCATAGTACTTTTTCATACATTTCTCCTGAGGTCCATGTATAATGACCATTATATTTAGAATTAAAATGGCTGCTTTTTTTGCTGTTTGATTTCAGTGTAAATGCCTTCTTTGAGTTCTTCAGAATCAGTAATGATCTATAATTCAACAGTTATTGCATTACAATATGACAATCTGCACTGAAATGTGTCTCTCAGCTGGTTAATATCAGACCAAAATGATCAGGGATATTTAAAAAAAATAAAATAAACTGCATCTGCTCATTTCTAATGTGGGGTTTCCTTCAAAAAAGCATAAGCAGAGTATCAGGTAATAATAAAGCCAGAAACCGACTTTATAAATAATTATATATAAATGCTCTTTTTGTGCCTTTAGAAAGATATCTTACAAACATCTTCTTGTAAGGTCATTCAAAAAATATGACAAGACAACATTTATAATGATGAACAATGGCAACAAGATTTACACTGTTGTTTACTTTTGATAAAGCTCTTACAGAACTATCTTGGCTGGTCTGTCTCCCCTGCTTTATATTTATCCATCCACAATTTCCTCCCTTTTCTTTCCTATGTTGCGCATGTCTCCTCCACCCAGTGTCTGGTTTCATATAACCCTCTCCTTGTTCTCACCCTGTTAACACTGATCTATCATAATGAAATATTCTTCTCTTCTAAATACAGTCTTTGTAACACATCATAATTACAACTGTCACAATGACCCCCACTGGCTGAATGCTGAATGAACTAGTAAAATGAGTAGAGAAAGATAATGACAAAGATAAATTTAAAAAAAAAAAAAGTTAATTAACTCAAATCATTCTTTAAACACTTAAAGACCACATATTTGAGTAAGTTTTAAATTAGGGAAAATATTGCATCAAAAAGTCAATTTCACAATTTCATTGAGGTAGAATTGGCTATAGTGCTATTATAACAAAGAGAGCATACAAACATTACACACAACACAGCTGCAGGCGATTGTAAAATATTACACAAGTGTAATGTGTACACTTTGTATCCTGTCATGAATTTGTACAAAATGTATATATAAAGTAAGAGAGTTTGAAATAAGGAAGCTAAATGTTGTAAAAATCATGGAGCCAAAAGTACAGTCTCTAATTACTTTGTATTTATTGCTGTCTTCAGTTCCTTCTGGGAAGTTCCTACTTATGATTTCGGAAGTTGTAATTATGATGTAATATGTCCAAGTGATTTTGGTAAAGGAACAAAGCATAAATGGGGCAAAATCATAAAAAGGAAGGTGCTTTAGAGCTAATGTGACAAAATGAAAAGCAAAGGATACAAATTAGGTAAGTAAGAGATGCTCTATGTATTTAATAATTCTTGAACCGCTATGTTAATCAAGGGAAATGCAGTTGTCACACAAATCTGCTGTCTGATTAACAAATTCTACTGCTATTCACAATACATACTAATTATAGAGTAAACATTTACAATTAAAACTTAACTGTGACAAATACCCAAATAGTTTCCGGCATGATTTTTAATTTACACCCTCAATTTCTAGCTGTTCCATACTGACATTTACTAAAACATTGTGGTGGTGCTCATGTGTGCTTCACTCATAAATGTGATAATTTCTGACATGAATTGCAGGCAGCATATTATTAATTCACCATTACTTATGCCTAGAGCAAAAAGTGAACTTCACTTTTACTTATCTGTAGATAAATATAAAAGAAACTGAAAAATGGGACTGAGATATCAGCAAGGAGATGACTTTTGTACCGCACTGGTCTAAATCTTACCGAACTGTGCCAGATGTGTTTCTCAGGACAGAGGCAGCAAAACTTTGAGTTACACCAACCAGACTTGTTCCATCCACCTCCACTATCAAATCATTCACCTGGATCCTGAAAGGGAAAAAAGTGAGATGTGTGACCAGTGTGAAATAAGTTTCAGTAATTAAGTTAGAAAAACAAATATGATGCTGTGGAATATGCATAACATCTACCTGCCATCCCGATGAGCCGCCCCTCCCTCTGTGACAGTCTTGACGAAAATGCCAAGCTTCTCCAGACCCATGTCAGCTCCAGCACCCATCCCAATAATACTGATACCCAAACCCTCATTGTCTGTTGATGGACAACAAAAATGGAGAACTCAATCCAGAGAATTACAGTATGAACATGCTCCACTCACCTTTTAGAACCACAAAAGGGCCTTTTACTTGCACTTAACACCGGATTATAATTGATCTAAAGCACGTTTTTAACCTCAGGTAAAGATATGTGTCACACTTGTAATTTAAATATGCAAATAAGAATGCTAACCCGGGGTTATGGAATGTTCAGTGTGAAACATCATCTTATGAATACACAGGATTAATTGTAAACCATGACAGTTAAACTATGAGCAGTGTGAAACGTGAAACAAGATACCCCAGGATTCCTTTTACCTGGGGTTTAGAAAGAGCCAGAGTTAACTATAAGTGAGAAAAGCACTAAAGTGTCTTGACACTCTTTCTGTCTTTAGAACTACATATTGTTTTATCATTTCAATTTTCAATAATCAAAGTTGTTTTTGTGAAAGATTTTTGCTTGAAAAGTATGCTGTCTACTTTATATACTATTCACTATCATACAGCAGAATTACATTTTCTTAGCATTAACTACTGAAAAACAATTTTTCTGTTTAACACTGTAAAACTGCTTTGGCACAATCTATATTGTATGTAGCACTCTATAAATAAAGGTGACTTGACTTATGTCATCGAGAGTATACTTTTTCCAAGAGTATTTTGTCTCAAATGTCAAAATAAAACATTCCTCACTAGGTAATTATTGCACTACATTGTGTTTTATTTTTTGCACAGAATACTCTCACTACTTGCAAAACGTGATTCAGAAAAAAACAGAAGTACCATGAAACATCTTCATTTCCTCCTTGACATTTTCCCGGTTGAGTGTTACTCTTTAAATACCCCTCTTTCGCTTTCCTACTTATTCCTTCATTTAATCTCTAACACACTTTTATTTGCTATGTTGTGAATATAGTTACAGCTAAAGGGTGTTGTTAATCACAAAATGCAGTGAAGTATATTCACGATACAGTAAGGCTTTAAGTGTCTTACTGTTTTTATAAAACTTTTTTATTATTACTACAACACTACATAAAATATTGCGATTACATTTTAATTGAAGCACATTTATTAAGACACTGTCTCTACCATGTAAGCTAAGGTTGAAATCAACAGTGGCCTCTATAAGTGCTCTGTAGTATATGATCATTTAGTTCTTTGGTCCCACTTTATATTAGGTGGCCTTAAAAAATATGTACTTACATTTAAATTAATAATTTGGTAAAATGCACTTATTGTGTACATACATGTTTTTTACATTGCACTTATATTTTTAAAAATATCTGTATGTAATTACATCTGTAATTACACCTTAACCCACCCTTAAACCTACCCATACCACCAAACCTGTCCCTAACCTTACCCGTATCCCACCTTAATAGCAGCAATAGTGTTTTGCAATACAATATGAACACAATAAGTACATTGTACTTATTTTTTTATGTAAGTACATAGTAGTTAAGGCCACCTAATATAAAGTGTGACCAGTTCTTTTAATACATTTAATACTAGAGTCTTTATCTTTCTATCAACATAATGTCCCTTTCATCAATTTAACAGTATTTAAAAAAAGAAACAGCCTACCATCCAAGTGAATATGTCCACCTGGTGTTCTGTGACTCAGAGGGTGAATTCTATTTAAAAGTGAGCTTCACTATGCCCTACTCACTCCAAGGGGCAAAGCATTTGAAATGAGTTCTTTAAATAAATCATCTAGTATTAAGTGTGTATTATTGCCACAATTACTTCCTTAACATGACCACTGTATTTACACTTTGCTAACAGCCTTGTTGATAGCATGTTTGTAAAGGCATTCAGTAGCTTTATTTCATTTTAAATGACCCTACGAGTAGTGTTTCCTTCATGCAGTGTCAATTATGTGTGCAAAAATTTAATTTGAAATTTGACCTATGTAAATGACAAAAAAAAAAAAAAAAACATGATGTATTGCTAGTTGGAGGTTGGCTGTTCCTTCAACCCTTTATCAATCCATCCATCCATACTGTCAAACTCTAATCTTTTCATCCGTCATCCATCAATACATCCAGCCATTTACTGACTCTTCAATGCATTGCTCATTTCAACCACCTCTCCGCAAATACCTTTCTCCAGTTCAGCGGGGAACAGGTCCAGCCTTTCCACACGTTTCTCCAGCTCATATTCAGCAGAGGCAGCCATGGGGTCCACGTCATCATTCCTCCTGTCATAGTCCTCATTAGAATAGGTTGTGAACACCTGAAAATTTGATCATAACCACATGTTTGCTTCAGAAACAAGCTTTTCATTCATGTAATAAAGTAAACATTTTTTCATTCCCTTTTCAGAACATGTAAATACTCCACTTCAATATTTTGAATAATAAATTCAATAGGAGAATATATTACACAACAGCCAGATGCACTTTTCAGATTCAGCTCTAAACAAGTATCTGAATTTGATTCAGAATCAGACCTTGAATAAGGATTGCATTGCTTGTGATTATACACAGATTGTTCTGAATAATATTAAGAAATAAATATCAATAATATTAACCAGTTCACCGCCTTCATTTAATAACATTGACTGTTGCTGCTCTCCTGAATAAGTTAGTTAGTCTTAAAGAACAAATTTTCTACATTTTCTGAATAAGAGCTTACATTTACATTTACTCTCCATCAGTTCTCACAATGATTTGGCCTGCTAATTTTTCTATGATTTCCCATGTTTTCATGACTGGGTCTCCCTACAAAACCTCTGTACACTCCCCTCAATTATTATTATTATTTTTTTCTTTTTGTTATTGTCTGATCACTTCAAAAAGTAATGGCACACTTATACTCAACAAGCTTCAGAATTTGAGATATCATTTATGTCTGTACCACAAATGCTACATGCAGACGATTACAGAAGTTACACAATTTAATCCTTATTGATATAGGTTTCAAATCAGGGAAGCTTTCTCTGGGCTAATAATTATTATGTTTGTGGCTATGTAAAGAGCACAAGTCTATATGACATTGCTGTGGCAACAACTGGCACCTTTTTAGCCATTACTATTAATATAACCATGTTTTTCTCTGTTTGAGCAAGGTTATACTTTCCTGTAAAGCTCCAAATTTTATAACCAATAATTCACAACAGTTCTTTTTAGTAATTTCCTGGCTGATAATTCTTCTAGAACACCGACTGGATTCAAATACTTGTATCTTGCTGTTTACTGACATTTTAAGCATTGCAAGCTGTTTGATTGTAAACATAACTTTATCAACAGACTGATGCACTGACTATGGAATTGAAGTGGCTTTCTATTGAAAGCAAAGCTGTGTGGGCAGAGCAGGTGTGCCCACTTCAAAGCAGCTCTTGAGGCTTTACTGCTAGTTTTATATAATCTTTTTAATGTGGGTGCAGGCGCCAACTTAACCTGGCCTGAACACACATGCATGTTTTAAATTTATACTGTTAATGTGAAATGCTCTAGATGACCATGTTTTATACACAGCATGTAAATGTCCATTTTACTTTTGTATTGCAGCCTTCTTGGGTATCTTCTTTTGGCCAAACATTGCAATTGTCCTCCACAGAGAAGGTAACACCAGAATGCATTGTGAGAAGCTTAGTCTAAAAGATGGCAGACAAACCCAAATAGAATTTTTAAACATTATAAATATACTTTTAATTAATTAAAGCCTGGAATGTATTGACAAACGATAGTTTGCACCATATTTGTGTGTGCTGTGTATTTTTATGAAAATAATTTCCTGTCTGGTTGACGCCACCAAGCCCTTTTTTTTAGCCACCTGTCATATAGAGACTACTTTTAAGAATCCAATCAATTCCCAATGGATAAAATCAAGTCCTGCCCTACTTTTTTCCCTTGAATATCCTGTTTCACTCAGACACAAGTCACATTACAGAAGTAAAATGTACTATGAATGCCGTTTCCTGTTATGTAACGAAATAAAAATAACACCAGACCATCTTTATTCCCCAGTGCCAGACAACCACCAGCATCCTAAATCCTCATCCCTCAATTCCACCCACTCATGTCCTGCCACAGGCCTCCCACTGTTAGCAGCACATCCCACATTAAACACAACCCCTGAGAGAAAAATTGTGCTTTACTCCCATCTGTGCTTTAAGTCCACCTGCACCTATTCCCCAATAGCAAAATGAAGCATCACATACACCAGCTGAGACCAGCTACCATGGCCACATGGTTCAGTGAGACTGTGTGGCTGGGATTTTTGGTGGTGCCCGGTGGACACAAACATCGGATTAAGGAGGGGGAGGATAGAATGAGAAAGAGGAAGAGAGAGGCAGACAGTGGTGCTCCAGTTGTGTGAGAGTGCCAGTAGGTCACATCTCTTAACAGATGGCGAGGAATACCCCTCCTCCGCTCAAACTCTGCTCACCCGTCCTGGCTCTGCTGCCCTACTAAAGGTATGAATGACAATAAATGTTCAGTAAATATAATTAATAGTCTATAGGAATTGCGGTTTTCTTGCTCAAGTGTTGGAAGAATCTTGGTCAATAAAAGCCTATTTTAGGACTATTACGTTTATTTTCTTTTAGTTACTGTAAAGTCAAAGTCTCAATCTCATTACGGTTTAATATAGAAATTTAACTTTTTGTATCAAAATAATCTGAGTTTTAGGGGGATAGTGGTTATGACAAGAATAATGCAAAAAAAAAAAAAGTCTGCTTATGCAACACAAGACACTTTTAACAATGAACAAAATAAAATATGAGGAGAAGTTCTAACAGGAAAGCCCATGTAAGGAATACTGTTAATAGTCTGCTGGAAAAGAATAAATCCAAATAACATGGTTGAAAAATTGTTGCCCACAACCACTGACATTTTCTGTTCTGCTTGAGGTCAGGAACAAGAGAGAGTTGCAGTAAGATTGGTTCTGTTCCAGGTGACAGGAATAGATTTGTGAATACCAGAAGGCACTCCGTGTTTCTGCTTACACATGAGGCAGAGGTTTTCCGGTGTTTTTCCCCCATTCTCTTCAAACACCCCATGTTACTATATTTTGACTCTTCTAGCAACTAGTAAATAAGTGTAGATTTAAAATAATCTACATAAGTCAAATATAAATTGTATGGTGCTGGCAATATTATAAAATATAATAAAATGTTATGTATTTATAAAATAAAATACAATAAAATGTAATTTAGTTGCACCATACTTCTCACTGGGTCATGCTAATTTTGAAGTTTGCATCTATTCAGTAATTTGCAAAATTAAACTGATTTGGCCTATGCAGTGGACCATATCCACTTCTATTTATATAAGTACACACACTTTAACAATAAGACATCAGTTGAATCGTTGCTCTGGCTGACAATATGAAAATAAATGTAATTTTAATAAAACATTTAAAAACACTATATTCAGTAAAGTAAGCAAAAATTGTGAAATACTGGCAAAGGAACAGAGTACACTGCAAAATACAGTTCAGTGTTTCCCTATCTTTTTCATTGTATGGAACCCTACGGCACCTTTATTGACTCCTAAACCAGAAAAGTTTTCTTTTTAACTCATATTATACTGGATGTTTCTTAGTATTTAGCACTTTTACAAGTAATCAATACTCTGGGTGAAAAAGAGACCCAAGTTCTTACTTAATTGTCTTTTAAAAGTTTTGATTGTTCTGGGCCTGGAGGCAATTGTATTTGAAGTTGTATTGTTGTGAAGAAGAGAGAAGTGTGTGAGATTCTTTGAAAATTGTTATTTAATAATGAATTCAACAACCCTGAAGCTATAATTTCTGTTTTATAGGTTTAACAAACAAAACAGAAATCTTTCCAAGAGTGCTTTACAAGTACTCCCTGTAGAACTTGCTTAGGGCCAGTTATACCCTTGTAGCTCAAACAGTAAGCCAACACTGTAAAAAAAAAAAAAAAAAATAAATTTACGGTAAAAAATTGGCAGCTGTGGTTGCCAGACTTTTACCGTAAAAAATACAGTAGCAAAATATAAGGGTTTACGGATTTAACTTACTTCATTAACCGATATAATGTTAAAATTCCAACCTACTGAAGTTCTGAAATCTGTTTAGTACTTTTGTAATACACTGACAACCATCAAAATCAGGTGGTGATGAGAAAGTCACATGATGAACCAAAGCTCATCACAAACAGCTTTTCCACAAGCTAAGAAAGAAAACACTAATATATATATATATATAGAAGGTTCATTCAAACACTAAACACCATCATGGTAACACACTATACTGAAATAATGCAATAAATATTAATTTAACAACATTAGATGTAACATACAACCCTGATCAACATAACTGATAAGAAAAAACTAAGAAGAAACATAGTTATTTCAAAGAAACAACATCAAATTTGAAATGTAATGCAGGGAATTCTGTGAATGTCAATTTCCGGGTTTTCACTGTAAATTTTACATTCTATTTCACTTCCAAAAACTATATTTTACCAAAAAATAACATGAAATATCCATTGCAGTTTTTCACCGTATATAGTAGGGGAACTTACGTTAACCATTTAACAGTTTTTTACCGTTAAAATCACAAAAATTTTACAGTGAAGATCTTGTGTTTGATTACCAGGGAATGCATAAACAAATGAAAACAAAGTGGACAAAATGTGATAATGTGAAAAAAATGGATACAAGTGTCTTCCAAATGCATAAACGTATTTAAATAAAAAGGGCCACCATACTGCACCATTTCATTTATGGCTACACCACAGATATTATCTAAAATGCTAGCAGTAATATAGCTCATACAAACAAAGCTTTCCCAAAACAATTATGCAAAATACATGCCAGGCAGGCAAAAGACAACATACTGTAGAATGTAGGCAGTCATTCCTGAGCTTCATCTATATCCTGCTGTTCTGAGGCTTTGTTCAATAATGTAGCATATGGTGAGATACTGCGAGACAAGCTGGATTTTATCCTAATGATGTGCTGGGACTGACTAAAGAATGAAGGATGAATGAATGAACCACTCCTGCTGTTCAAATACGATTGTACTTCCTATAAATATACACCTCTCTGTTCTAATTATATATAGGAGTAAAATCATACTACAAAAATGCACTAATAAGCAGCCTTTTTTTTCCTAAGCTAGCATATATTATATAGGTTTCAAGGTGCACGAGGCTGAAATGTGAAGTAGGCCAAAGCCACCTTGATGTGAGTACAGTCAAACTTCCTGTATTGTCCCTCAGGTGCAGAGGTGTGAGGAGGAACGTCTCTTTAGTCTCACTCACAGACAGTTCTGGGTTGTCTGCACGATCCTGATATATCTGTCAGCTGTCTACAGAAATGCCTCAAAATATCAGACCAAATTCATTGCTACACATTCATTCCTCTCCTAGACAACCCACTAAAATATAACCAAGCCAAGATGCACTTCCACTTCTTTCTGGTGTTAAACACAAAACAAGATTTTAAATAAAGTACTCTTTTCCATGCATAAAAGCTAATAATATAACAAACATGCACATCATGTAATAGATTATTAGAGTATAACAACTGTCTTGTCTTCCACAGTCTTGATTCTAAAATGGTTTTTAAAAACATCTTTATATTCTTTAAGAAATATATAATTTTTCTTTTGATTTCAGGATGAAATATAACCCAGATATTTCTTTGTAAGTTTCACTCACTAGCTAATAAAAATGTTGAATAACTACACTCAATGCCCAATGTACTGTGTTAACATGAAGGATTTTTTTTTTAAATTATGCATTGAATTGTATTTCAGGGTCAAAGGAAATATTCTTAACAGATAATGGCATTTTTCCTGGCAGAAAATGACCAGTATAGGGATATATAACTTTACAAATCATTTCACAAACTTTAACAGCCTCTGTCTCTATATATATAATAATTTACTGATACTCAGGTTTATAGCTCAGAATAACTGACATTTATTGATTCTGGATCACATGGTGAGGTGTAAAATATAGAATGATTTTTTCCACCCTTTTAGGGATGAAACACTGACTGTGTAGATGGAGAATGCAACAGAGAGAGACTTAATGAAAAAGGTTGTAAGTTTGAGCGTTTGGTGTGCACAACGCCTTGCAGGGGAGGACTGACAGCGACAATACTGCTATTTATAAGCACTGCCAAGCCAGAGAAAGAAAGGGAAATGGGAGTAAAAGAGAGAAAGAGGAGAAAAAAATTGGATTAAAATGGGAATGAGTGACTTGGCAGTCAAAAGATTAGAGGAAGATGAAAATCAAAAAGAATACTAGATCAACTTGAATGAATATGTTCATCTTAAATGAATATGGGTTGAAGAAGGACACAGAGAAGGAGAAGAAGTGAGCAACTGAAAGAGGGGCAGAGAGAGAGGGAGGGAAGAAAATGAGAACAAAGCGGTTAGTGTGAGATCTGCCTCTTAGGTCAGCCTCAACTCTCCAGCCTAAAGAGAGAGGGAGAGAGAGAGGTTTAATAAAGACCCAACACCCTAGCCAGCACAACAGGCCTTGTGTTTGACGGAGAGCTGTTAAATTCATTTAGGGAGAAAACTTTGTCCCAAATTCTGTCTGCAAATAAGAAAGGGGGTGAAAAAGGGACAGAAGGAGAGAGAGAGAGAGAGAGACAGAGAGAGTGACACGGCCACTTACTGACCAACACAAAGGCAGCCACAGCTTGGCAGCGACTGAATGCTGTCTCCTCGGCCTGCGGCCTCTATATGATCTCACACACCAGTGAAAAACACTGTACGAAGTCTCCAGATTGAGAACAAGTGGTCAAAAACTGTTTTTACTCAATTTAAAGGTTGCACAGAAATGCTGGTGCAAAGTAAATGCTCAATCAACTTTTTTGACAGTGCCATAGACAGTGCCTTATGCTTGAAAACAGATTTTTCAACCCAGACTCACTGGAAATACGTGACTCTCTGGCTACATTTTTTTTTCAAAAACTATAGCAATATCATTTTTTCTCCATTGCAGATGTGGTTTTATTAAACAGCCTGGTGGCATTAATATATATATATATATATTATACATTGTCTTTAACTTGCTTCTATGAGTCTTTGAGCTCTGTAATCTTGACTCATGTTGCACAGGCTTCATACCAACATACTTCACATTGCAAGTGCAATGCTCTACCAGGTGAGCTACAGAGCAAGTTTACTATTTCATAAAAGCCATACATATGCATACAAATGTATTCGTGCAAGCCATACAAATGTCTTTGTTTACAAATCACATGCTATGGTAAAAGTGTTTCAAGGTCATAACATAATATTGTGCAAGGAACACAGTGTTAATAGTTAATCTTCCCCTGTAATCATAATTTGTGTGAAAAGGAACAAAAGTTGTTGGTGTTTTACTGCCACTAATGTTTATTTCTGTCTTATTTCCAATATTAAACATATTTTCTGAGAAAAATAACAGCCACAATGCTAGAGTGTTTTGGATATTTGCCAAGGCAATTATATGCTAAGATGTTCTGTTTTTAGTTTTTGCCTGTGCCAGGGCTGTCCAGTCCTGTTCCTAGAGAGCCACTTTCCTGTTCCAGTTTTGCATATGACGTTTGCTAGGTTGTTCTGGGGTTTTTTCCGCATGGAATGTGGTATGTGAACATTATGCTAAATGTCTCCTTTTGTGTTTTGCAGAAGAAAGAAAGCCATACATGTTTAGACGACAGTAGTAAAATAAATGACATTTTTGGGTTGTGTTTTCAGTAAAATCTGACTCAAACAGCTCGTGGTCATTTTATTGTGATTTCCATCTCTACAACATGACTACAGACCTTGAAGTTGCATTCTTTCATTCTCTTGAACAATCATTAACAGACTACAGGATCATTGTGAGTTTGGTTCTCACAAACAGCATCAGCCCTGACTATTTTAAAAGAGCTACTGTTTCTCTGTGGATTTATCCTATCTATCAGTGATACTGACATATCCACAATAAATCTACCCCTTACTTTCATCTATTCATAGGTCAGCTATTTTTACTCTTATCACTTACAGGAGGGGTTTCGTCATGTTTTCGCATTGCCTGCATCTGAAAGACTCACACCTTTCTCTCAGATGCATCATGGGAGCTTGTTCACGCTTTCAGACAGACGTGCGGAACTGGGCAGCTCATAATTACTTAATTGTAATACATTTATATTTATATGACATTGAAAAAGATTTCTGAATGTTCTCAGTTTTCTAATAATGATATGTAAGAGGGCATTTAATTTGCATGAATTTTCAAAAATGCAGCTTTACATTTATGTTAAAACCTTTTTGGACTTTTAACCCCTGTTTTAGCTAAATGTTTGCTTGAAATGGATGTCAATACCATATGTGAACACAATAATTTATGTAAATCTTTAAACTAAACCATTTGAAGTACTTTTAAAAAGAGCAGTTTTCTAATAATGTCAAATGAAAAGTTTTACTTCAAATTACTTTTGAAATCATTGGTAATACAAGTTAATATATTTAAATGTACTAAATTGCAACTTCATTATTACAAATGTGTAATTACAAATATATTTAAATACAAGACATACAAGTTTGAACAGAAATGACATAAAATTATATTTTAGTTTTCTTCATAACCCTGGAAAAAAAAAAAAAACAGAGCAACCAAAGACACACAGACGACCCACGATTTGCTACTTACTGTTGCTAGTCGGTGACCGATTGTATTTAGTTTTTGTATTTAGACTGATTGTAGTTTAGGGGGAGGGACATTCTCATTCTAGAGACAATTTTATTTGACATGGTGCCCTGAAAGGATCTGTTGTTAAATGTTGGTTTGGTTTCATGTTTACACAGATCTACAGAGCAGAACTAGCTACATCCTGACCACAAGCAGGCCAGCTGAGCTTATCAGACACATTGTCTGAGGTATGTTTGTTACCTCAGCCACTGATGTCAGGTCAGCATTTGTCCTGGATAAATGTCACACCTAATCAAAGAGAGGAAGCGCTTGGGAGAGAATAGATGCCAAGACAAACCGACTGACAGTCTGGATTATGTTATATTCTATTCAGCTCATTCAGTCTGTGCCAGTCTGCAGCCTCTAAAAGTGTACCAACAGTTACAGTGACTGGGGCTTCTATAGAAACTGACAAATAAAAGACTGAATGATTTAATATATGAAGTTCATTCATTCACTCATCCCAACACATACGCCAGTCCCTAGGCAACCATTTTAAATGAACCAGACCCCTCTCATTCATTTTAATGAACATTAAAATAAGACAAAAGCCATACAAGACATAAAAAACACAGTTCATCTAAATACAGAGCAATCAAAGGCTTTACAAAAGAATCCTTTTAATGTGAATTCTCCTACCAAAAAACATGGTCATTGTCCTAATTTTTTGTTAAATATTCCTAATGTCTAATAAATATATCAAATATGCACACATTGAAAATCATACCCTCCATCATAACTCTCAAATCTCATTCATAATAAGATTTTCTGGTTATGAGACTTGTGAGATCAAGTGGTGTCTGGTGTCAATGATACAAATTACATGTCTTCAGCAGAGGATTTTCAGTAAATCATCTCAATTTTCCTCATATAAAGCTATAAAATAGATTAGATATAGCGCACAAGTCATATGGACTGCCTTTATGAAACTGTTATGTAACATTACGGTATTTTTTTTGTCGTTTTTGGAGCTTGATAAAGCTTAGATCAGTGGTCCTCAACATTTTTGACTCTAAGACCCCACGTTGTCCAACAAAACATTTTGGCCCCATATATAGGCGTTTTAGATATTTAAGCTGTAATTATGACAAAGTTGCTTTTTTATAAACAGAAACTGCAAGTATTGATATATGAATGATTCCATACGTTTCACAAGCAATATAAACAATATAACAACAGTAAATGAGGTATAAGAAACATGATTTCAGTTAACAGCTTCACTTTGTGTTTTTATAGCATTTTAATCTTGACTACAGTTAAATTATTTTATCTATAAATAACAATTTATTAATTTAAATACTTCTATGTTATCCTGAAGCCCCCATTTGCAGAGGCCCACTGATTGAGAACCACTGCCCTAGTTGGAGAAGGCAGGTGAAATGTTCTGCAAAATATCTTATTTTGCATTCAGAGGAAGAAGAAGAACATACAGGTTTTTGAGTGAGTAAATGATGACAGAATTTTAATTTGTGGTGAAATATTCCTTTGTGGTATAAACTCACCTTAATGGGTGCAGTACTGAATTTAATTTTCCTGCTCGGGGGCGGTTCCTCCTCCGTCGGTAATCCAGCAATCTCAGAGCAGCTTGACTCTGGCTCATATACGTCATCTTCATCCTCCTCATCCTCAAGTTGGCTACCACCAGAGTCCTCTCCTACTGCACTGTAGGCACTGATATCCACCAAATCAGCCTTCAGAGTACCATCATCATCATCCTCCTTCTTACTGACCCCCACTGATGGACGAGCATGTCCATCCTCGCCCTTCCTTCCAGTGCCGATGATGCCAGACTCCATAGTGTCTCTCTCCAGGGCCTCTCCATTGGAAGCAAGTCCCCCATTTTCCAAATTACGAACATCAGCAGAAATAAGAGTACCTTTTGCCTCTGTGGCACTGGCCTGTCCTGACTTACACTTATCTACACTCTTAGATTCATCCTTCTCCCCTGTCTTTTTCTCTTCCAAGGACTCTGTATCTACAGCTGTGATGCCGTCTTGAAGCTCAGAGGCTCCATTAAGGCTGCTACACCTCGCGTCTTGTTCCTCCTGGTGCTGATTTGCCCCATCCTCCTTGTTTGCCCCTGAAGATAAAGCGCGTACCCGTTTGGTGATGATTTTTGAGTTGAGAGCACCGACGCGGCCGGTGACCCCGCGCAGGGGCAGCGGGGGCGTGTTGGATAACCGGTGCAGGTTGTTCCTCAGCTCGGCGGCCCGCTCAAAAACGGCGCTGAGCTGGCTGACGGTGGGAGACACGGCCTCGCCGGTCCCGCCGATCGCGTCCAAGCTATCCAACGACTCCGTGCTGCCGTTAAAACGCGCGACCACATCCAAACGCGACGCATCCTGAAAGCCCGCGGCGCGTTCTTTCTTCAGTAATACGCGATTAGAAGCCGCCTGCCTCTCCTGCTGCTGCTGCTGCTGCTGCTGCTCAAAGATCTTCCTCGTCTCCTGCAGCTTCGAGTATCTGGGCGACGCGTCCGTTTTGCTATCGAAGCGGTTGACGCGCTCGGAAACGCTAGATCCCAGTTTGAGCAGCGCGCTGTGATCTACGTTCTCGTTTAGGCTGCCAGCCCGCGGGAGCGTGAGACGCACCGCTTTGCTGTCGCCGTTTGCTTTTTGCGCGTCCTCAGCCTCGGTGGGTGAGGATGCGCCCATCTGCATGAACATGTTCTTGATGCGGTGCACGTTCGAGCCGTACGTGCGACCGCGGCTGGTGGGTTTAGGCTTGCCATCCTGAGCGTCGCCGTTATTTAAGACATCGTTCGCCGGCTTCAGCGCCTGAATCCCCGCCGCCTCGTACGCGTTGCGGTGAGGAGAGGGGCTGCGGAGCGCGGTGGTGCTCGCTGGCTTGGAGGAGGATGAGGATTCGGTCTTCATCATGGTCTGTTAGGCTTCTCCGAGGCGATGCGATAACAGCATTTCTGAGCCCGTGGCCCAGACGTTTCTGTCAGGACAAAACTGTCGCTGATGAACAATAATGTGCCTTGGTATATGATGAAGAGAACGGTGAATTAATGCCCATGAATGCGTGTAGAGTATCCGTCAGCGGCATGGCACAAGCAACGCACCATCTTCCCGTCTGTGAAAAAACCCCCCCGCTGATTAATGTGTAAATCACACATGCATTAATGAACGACTAAACGAGAAACTAGAACAGCGATGCGCCTTAGATTTTCACGACAGATTGTGCGTTTATAATCCGGATCGTTTTGATCTCTTGATTTAGTCAGCTGCAGATTTCTGTCTTTCCCACTGATGCTGCAGCGGCGTAGCAGAGATACAGGGTCATAGAGCGCGTCTCATTTCACACCCCCTCAGCACATTGATTTTTAAGGGGTCACACATTTTAGTCCTCATACCAGGGCTCCATACCCAGCTATAAATTAGGTTTTGACTCAGTGCACATTTATTAAATATTATTTTATTTTATATTAAAATATCAGTCCTGGCTTCTGATTCATTCCAGCTGTGGATGTAGCCTATATATGCTATGATCTGAAACACCTGTTCACCAAATCACTGCACAGCACCCATAGCTGATCATATTGATCTTATTTTTCTCATCATTTTTTTCATCAACGACTATGTGAAGAAAAAAATAAATACAAACAAATAAGGAAATAATAAAATACAACAACAAAATATAGGCCCATTATATTATATTATTATATTACACTATGCTCACACAGAGGATGGATTTGCAAATACTGACTCTTGGTCTTTGTATATGCAGATGGAGACAGCAGATGACAGATGGGGTTTGCCCATACATTATATCTCACAGTTTTTGAGCATCTCAGGCAATAAACTAGCATAGCATAGCATGTCCCACATTAGTGTTATGATTTTGTGACAAAATGTTTATAGGTGGACCCCAGGCTCAAGTAAGCTTACCTATAAATAATTCATATATATTTTATATTGTAGCCTAAATAATTTATTTAATCACTTGAGTTCTACACTACAGCTCCAAGTTGCTACATTTATTCATTACAGTGGAATATATAACTGTATGGAATATGAAACTGTGCGTCAGTTATCTTGGGCAGGTAGGTCAGACTGTCACAATTCAAATAATAGCAAAATAAAGATAGTCACTCCTAACATTTGACCATTTAAAAAAAAAAATCCCTATATAAAACTATTAAGATAGTAAAACAATTTTTGTTAAATATGAACGACAATTTAGTACAAATGTATTATTATAGCTTGTGTTTTGCTTGCATGGTACGCTCTTTTTGTGGGTTTTCAAATGTTTTCTGTTCGCATACAATTCGCTTGAAACCATCCGATGCACTAGGTGGCAGTATAACATCAATAGGTTTATCTGTTTCCGAAAGCAAAACAGGGAGGAAGATTGCACTAGCAGAATCACACACGTGGAAACTGGTGTGATAACTTCAATCAAAGGTATGGGAATATATATTTATTCTTTTAAACGCATAGGCGAGATCAAAACGTTCAATCCTTTATGCGATAAACTTTTGTCTGTGGTGCCTGTATCACGATGGTATAGAATGTGTTTTGGCAACCCAAAAGAGTTCCGATAACATAGCTGATTTTAACTATATAGGCATACTTTTAAACATCTCGGTCTTTTTTCCCCTCAGTATAAGGCAGTATAAACAATGTAGTATCGACATAATGTGGTCCATCACGTATGCGGACTGTAACGTTATGTATTTCACAAGTCTGTCAAGTCATGTTTCTCCCAAAACAAGTCAAAATAAATATTTTCCGACAGGTTGTTACTCATTATTGTATTAGACTATTAGTAATGACAATCTAATAAGAATCACATTGATATTAATGAAAGGCACAATGAAACAAATGGATCGTGGATCTTTCTACTACATTTCTTAATATAAAATGTCATTTATTTTGTGGTAAAATCTGACCTTTGAAGAAATATGAAGCGCTCTTGATCCACTGAAACCGCACAATGGCTACGTTTGTATGAAAACGGAAACCCTCATATTATTATCATATGTCTCTAGATGACATCTTTAGCACATCAGTTGAAGCGGCTGGCTCTGCCGCAGAATGACTCTAATCTGCTCAGCCGGAGAGTGGTGGCCTCTGTGCTCTTTGACCCTAAAGATGCTGCCAGCATGGACCGCAGCACCTTCTATGCACTGGGTAAGTCAGATGTCTTGCTAGAGCTTTTCCTTCTTGTTCCTCCAAGATACACTGCTCTTTTGAACTTGTATACTGAGCTCATTGATATTCAGTTACTGACGTTTATATACTTCTGCAGAGCATCTACTCCTCTGTTATGTAGATGAAACAGGAGATTGTTCCATTGAAAATGCCATAGAAGTCATGCCCAGTCCATAAATGACTTTTGATTTTGTGCAATTGTGTTTGCTTTCTAATAGCCATTACCATTACCATATTACTATTGAAGTGGGTGTACTATAAATAGGTTTTTATACAGGAAACATCAGTGTTCATACTATAATTTCTGCTGTGTGCAGTATTTTATTTGTGTGCATGGATTACTTGCTTGGATATGCAAATATTAAAATATTTTTATTAGTGGTGTCAAATGATTAATCGCATCCAAAATAAAAGTTTTTGTTTACATAATATATGTGTGTGTACCGTGTATATTTATTATGATGTATATATAAATACACACTCATACAGTATATATTTTGAAAATATTTACATGTATATATTTATATAATTTATATTATACATAAATATATTTAATATACAAATATAACATTTTTCTTAAATATATACATGCATGTGTGTGTATTTATATATACATAATAAATGTACACAGTACACACACATATACAGTGTGTGCAGAATTATTAGGCAATTTGATATTCTGGTTATATTCTGACATTCTTTCCAAGAACATTTGACCAATTCCAAACCACATCAATCTTAATAACTACTATTGATTTTGTATTTAATAATTTATAAGTGATATATAATTGTCCATGAAGGCTGAAAGTCAAAAACTTCTTATTTCAGGTGTGCAGAATTATTAGGCAGGTTTTCTTTTACCGATAAAATGAGCCAAAAAAGAGATTAAACTCAAGAATAAAAGTTAAAAATATTATTAAATGCCCATGAGAAGGATGCAATACTAATGCAATAATAGAATTAACAAAGTTAAGGCGTGACCATTGGGCAGCGAAATGCTCATTGGGTCAGCACGGTCAGAAAAAACAGGTGGAGAAGAAAATATACATGTTAACTAACCAAGCAAAGTCTCTGAGAACCTGACACATTCCACTTCTTGAAACTCCAGGAAGGTTACAGTTCTGGAAAATGATGGTGCTGGAGACTAAATGGTTCCTGATGGTTTCTCACCTAATTCTTCACATTAATTCTTAATTCTTTTGCAGTTAACGTGTCTTTTCTTCTCCACCTGTTTTTTCTGACCGTGCTGACCCAATGAGCATTTCGCTGCCCAATGGTCATGCGTTAACTTTGTTAATTCTTTTATTCGATTATTTTTTTTTTTAATTAGGCAAACTTACAAAATCAGCAGGGGATCAAATAATTATTTTCCCCACTGTACGTTATTCACAGTACTTATGGAAATGGGTTGTTGCTGTTGAGCACTTTGTCACAATTTTTATTCCCATGTTAACAGAGACATTTCTAATATCGTAACAACAGTTGAGAAGTAAAAAGTCCATTCATTTTATGATTTTATAACAATAAATATGATTTTTAACAATAACACACATACCTTTTAAGACCTGCTGTAGGTTCAGAGTTTAATCAATCGTATATGTTTTTGATGAAGCCATCTATTTGCATTATTTCAGCTTATCTTTATGATATTCATGTTGAACAGCTCAATTCCTGTTGAAAATTCCACAAATCAGAGATTTGTGACAAGCAAATCACGGCAAAAGTGCTTGCAGGGACCACCCACTCCCATGAAGCACCGCAAATTACATAATCGACTCGCTATGCTTTTAAAATATTTAAATATTTGTAAATGTATGTGTATTTTGAATGTGTAGAAACTAAAAATATAGGTTATTGTTTTTGTAGACATTATCAACAACTTTAAATGAAGTTATATAATTCGGTAATGTCATTTGCATTGCTTCATGGGATTGTAGTTTTTTTTTCTTTCACTAAAGCTGTTAAGTACACAGTCTTGTATTTTTGCCTCTTTTTGATTTTCAAAAACATTTTTGCATTGAATGAAAGTTTGTAATTTTGTGATTCACCTTGTTAAGTGGTTGCTTTGTTTTATTGCTTAAAATGCTTTAACAAAGACTGTAAAAAATGGATAAAGAATATGTCTCATTTTTACTTTTGTAACCCAACTGTTTCTTTCTGGTTAACATTGACATACAATTTATTAAAAGAAAATAAACAATAGATAATGTTGAGCTGTTCACAGTTTAGGGTCATCTTGCAGTCATCGTTTCACATTGAAATTTTTAATTGATTAGCTTTTACCAGAAGATTTACTGTAATCATTCACCTGTGTATAATCATTCATTGCAACAAATAGAAATAGTCATCTCGTCTAAATGTCTGCTGTTATTGATCATTCTGAACAGGCTGCACAGGACTTGAGGAGCTGATGGGTATTGATCCAGCGTTCAGTGAGTTTCAGGAGACTCTGTTTAGTCAAGCCTCTTTGACTTTAGAGCGCAGTGTTCAGACAAAAGAGGTCAACAAGAAACTGGACAAGAGCATCTCACTCTTTCTCACTCGACTGTCACCTTACTTTCTGCTCAAGCCTGCTCTGAAATGCATTGAATGGCTAATACACAGGTAATCTTAAGTAGAAAAAAAAAAGTGAAATTCACTTTATCAGTTTTCAGACTGTTGTTTTAGAGTGTGATAAACTTTGTAAATGGCAAAATTGTGCTGTATTTTAGAGATGTTCTTAATTTAAAGATGAGGTGTGTAAATTATTTGATGTTGATTTGTGCAAAGACAGCTGTAAGTAATCCATTTGTAGGTTGACCTCCAGAAAAACTATATATATATATATAATATAATATAATATAATATATTGTAGCGTGGAAACAGTCTTCACTGATACAAATTTGATTTCAGATTCCACATTCATCTGTACAACCAAGACAGCCTGATTGCTTGTGTTCTACCATATCATGAGACTAAAGTGTTTGTACGAGTGATCCAGCTTTTAAAGATTGAAGATCCAACCCACAAATGGCACTGGTTGCATGGACTTCAGGTAAGCCATAACGTTTCTGATTCTGTCATATATGCAGTTGGTGTAAAGAAAGCTATAACTTAATTTGGGACTCTACAAATTCAACTGTGCTTTATCTATAGAATCCTGGTGTTCCTCTGGCCCGAGGAACTCTGCTCACACACTGCTATAAAGATTTAGGCTTCATGGATTTCATTTGTTCTTTGGTCACAGATTCAGTAAAGGTAAGACACTCTGGCTGGGTTTAGTGCAGGTTAAAGTCTGCCAGTCCAGTAATGCTGCTAATACTTTATTGAATTATTTTGTAGGCATACTCTGGGTTTGTCCGTGATGGGAACTGTCCGCAGCTGCGTGTGATTTTCTCTTTCTATGCATCCACCATTGTTTCTGCGCTTGATGCAGTGGAGAAGATAACTAACTCTATTATTGCCAAACTGCTTCCGTTTGTACAACTGGTAAGACAACAATTCAGTGACATAATGCAGATGTGGTTAAGTTGATAAATATATGTACACAGGTGCATTTTTTTGAAGGATCATATATTTGTTATAATGTATTGCTAATTATTCTTGATTGTGCATCGATATAACTTGGATCCTGAGAACAAATTCCAGTTCAGTTTTATATTCAGGATGCAGCCATATTCTGAATATGATGTGTATATGCATACAGGCATCAGAATATTAATGTATACGTTGTTTAGTAGGCATGCCAATCTATAAATGCGTGTTTCCTTTCCCTCTGTTATTTCTCAGCAGATTGAAGATGCTGCCATACTGTATGCTCATTTATTACTTTCCACAGTAATCTTAAATTTAATTATCCTTCCCAAAATTCAAAAATGCCTGACAACACTTCCACACTCTTTCCTGAATGAGGTGTTTAAATGCAACAGATTAAAACAGGCTTATTCCAGGGGAGACAATTGAAATTTGTGGAATCAGAATATTGTCTTAAATTACATATGGTGCTTACATGACTAAAAAATGTTGCCAATATTAAATCAAATATTGCCAAATTCCATTTAATATAAGAGTATTGCTCTGCATGTAAACATAGTCAATGACTGTTCCCAGTATATCTATCAGTAAACCTAAATAAATTTCTGCTTTTTTCCTCTCCATAACCAGGGCCTGAAATCTAACCTTTTAGACTATACGACTGCCACTTATATGATCGTGTGTCAGATGGCAGTGAAGGTAGTAATGGAGGCTCAGCTGGTGGACTCTCTGACCGTGCAGTTGTGCAAGTCTTTACGTCGAATGCCTCAGCTGTCCAGGGAGGGTTTGAGCTGCATTATCATCCTCTTGCAGAATCAGAAAGAAGGTGTAGTTGGTCCAAAGTAAGTTTTAGTGATTTTACTTGTATTGGTAGTTGTATAAGATGTGTTCCCCAACGTCTTGTTTAGTACGTTTTCTCTCACATTTTTCCTGCATCTAAAATGCTTTATTATCTTGTGCTTTTTCCCATTAGGGCATTTGGGTACCTGTGTGCTATCCCCACCCTGGTGTCCACTCTCCAGAGTATAGCAACAGTCCATGACATCAGTCCCCTTCTGCGTTATCTATTGCCCCATCTTATACATTCTGTGATGGCCCAGGATGGTTAGTGTCTATCTGTGAAAATCTAAATTCTATTTATTATAAATTATGTATTTGTGTTAATTGTTTTTGGAAATAAAAACAAAAAAACATGTAGCCTTGTTACGTTTAATCGCAACAATCCAATCAATTGCAAATGGACAAAATCAGGTCCCGCTCTACTTTTTTACTTGTTTGAGAATCTGTTTCAATTAGCGATCTAATCCTTGTTTAATATTGACCAAGAACCATTTAATTTAAATGTCCACTTAATCTTTAATATTTGGCCATTTCTTTAGGACAGAAATGCTATAGCCACTGTAATTAAATGAATATGTGGACATCAAAACCTGTAAACTCAGAGCAAGGGTTTGAGCTTTTATTTTGAAATCGCAATGTATTCTCCTGTGTTCGTGTAGATTTATAAATGATTCACCTTACAAATCTGATGAAATGGCGCACATTGCGTTCCCAGATGAACGTTATAATAAACCCAAACTCACAACTACATGCAGAGATGGAGTTTGAGACGCTCCACACGTGCAAATGATAACAGTTTCTGTGGAGCTACTGTGACGCACATACGTAACCTACACGCATGTAAATAATTAAAGCGCTTATACTGTATTAGAACTGCATCGCATATAATTCTTTTATTAAATCATAGCGTTTGTGAATTCACAATTATGCTTATGCCTTGGAAAATTGTCTAATAATGTTTTATGGATTCTCGTCTGTGAAATGCACCACTTCCGGTGTTTTGCCGGTTAGTCGACACAAGCAAAATGAAGTCGATGATTTTTAAAAAATCGACTAAAATTGACGAATCGCGACAGCCCTAGACAACAATAACCCTAATGTGTTCTAAAATCAACTTGTTCGATATCTTCAGACTTTATGAAATTGTAGTAATAAGCTAAATAAACAGTATCTCACAGAAGTGAGTACACCCCTCACATTTTTGTAAATATTTTATTAAATTTTTTCATGTGACAACACTGAAGAAATGACACTTTGCTACAATGTAAAGTAGTGAGTGTTCAGCTTGTATAACAGTGTAAATTTGCTGTCCCCTCAAAATAACTCAACACACAGCCATTAATGTCTAAACCGCTGGCCACAAAAGTGAATACACCCCTAAGTGAAAATGTCCAAATTGAGCCCAATTAGCCATTTTCTCTCCCCGGGGTCATGTGACTCATTAGTGTTACAAGGTCTCAGGTGTGAATGGGGAGCAAGTGTGTTAAATTTGGTGTTATTGCTCTCACTGGCTGCACCCGAAAACTGAAAAATGCGGCCTTCGGAGGCAGCATTCCAAGGCACGTCCGAATCCAAAGTTAGCTTCACTTCCTGTCTCCTGAGATGCCTTCATCCGATTGATTTTTGAAGGCAGCATAGATGTATCCTTCGCTGCCTTTGATATCCCACAATCCTGTGCGTTCCATTCCGAGACGGTTGAGCTAAAAAAATAAAGATGGCGGCTGGAAGTTGTGTTTGGTGGTTAGTTTGTGTGTAAATGTATATTTCTGATTAACTTTTTGCATGACCCCGGGGAGAGAAAATGGCTAATTGGGCCCAATTTGGACATTTTCACTTAGGGGTGAACTCACTTCTGTGGCCAGCGGTTTAGACATTAATGGCTGTGTGTTGAGTTATTTTCAGGGGACAGCAAATTTACACTGTTATACAAGCTGTACACTCACTACTTTACATTGTAGCAAAGTGTCATTTCTTCAGTGTTGTCACATGAAAAGATATAATAAAATATTTAAACAAATGTGAGGGGTGTACTCACTTCTGTGAGATATTGTAAGTCTGTGCTCATCATACACTGCAGTTTTCGGTGAAATCTGTCAACTCTGACTGCTGAAGATCTGATTATTGGCTCTGATTTTCAGCAGATAGTGTTGATGAGGCCAGACCGAAAATTCTCTAAACATAGAAAGTAGTTGTAATCAACAACAAATTTCTAATCTGACTCTTATGTAACTCTTTAATACCGAAATAAATCATGCCTAATAACACAGTGGTAATCATAGTAAAATTGCTGTTATCACATGGTTAATTGCTTTATTAATTGTGTCCCTGTAGATGAGCAGCAGAATGAAAGTTTGTCAGACAGTACTGGACTATTACAGTCAGTGTTTCAGGATCTTCATCTCTCCAGAAACCTGGAGAACACTGCAGCCAAGTAAGTGTGGTTTATATGAGTGAATCTCTCTTTATCCTGGACATTATGTATGTATGATGATCTGATGATGTATTAGATTCTTAATCTTCTACAATTATTGTTTTGAGCAGGCTGCTTCTTGAGGAGTATGTTTCCTGCAGCAATGAGCTTCCCTCAGATAGGATTTCAGCTCTTAATCAGAGAATTCAATCTACTGTACGACAGTTTGAATCCAGGTAGGTTCTCTTATGTGCTTTAGTGCTGTAGTACAGCTCTTAAAATGTTATTTCATAAGGAGTGTTTTGTTTCTGGTGTTTATCTTTAAATGTTTTTTACTCATAGGTATCCATGTGCACTGGATATGGCATTGGAAAATCATGTCAAAAATGTGTCGTCTGACCATGAAAAAAGCGTGCTTCATCAGTTCATCTCTCTAACTATGAGCTGTGGAAAATATCAAGTAGGTCAATCAGGTCTTTTATTGCTTTAAGCAGCTAGTCTTTGTTTTCAAGGTAACCAATAATCTACAATATTGTACTGTCAGCTGATCTGTATCACAAAATAAATTCTGACAGGATAATCAGAACCTGATGTAAAACTGGAATGAGTGAACATATGAAACTGGCACAGATGTGAAGTACATCATTTGTCTGTGACAACGACTGTGAAAAAATAATTTTGACAGCCCTTGTGCTAATGTAATTTAAGTATTTATTTAAGTTGGGTTTTTGTAGTTGTACTAATTACCATTCACATCTTTCAACCCCAAAACAAGACTTTAAAATGTTGCTCTTACATGTAGATCCTGCCAGATTCAGACACTTCTCTGATGCTCAGCATTCATACGCCTATTTCCCAAACACAACCTCTGGATATGACGCTGAGCACGTGCACTCAACTTCTTTGGTCGACCATGGCGAGGCCTGTTCCGAGTGGAACCTGTCCTGTTAAACTGCTGTATGGTCTTGGCCACCGTGCTGCAGCTCAGTTTCAGGGTCTTGGCAATCTTCTTTATAGCCTACACCATCTTTATGTAGAGAAGCAGAGTTCTTTGCCATGAGGTGCCAGATTGAACTTCCAGTGACCAGTATGAGAGAGTGGCTGCTTCCGAAAACTTAGGCAGCTGCCTTGCTGCCTCGCTGCCTTATGAGGCAATGACTTTGCAGGCAGCGTTTATGCATGAAGGCACCACACGAAACTAATTTCAGACAGGCTTCTGAGGCAGCGTAATGGTTTAACGATCTACAACAAAATAGAACGAGTTTTGGTGATAACTAAACAAATATTTAATTGCTATAATACTCTCGCTAGAAATAACTTCAAATGTGCAAAAAGTTAATCAGAAATATACATTTACACACAAACTAACCACCAAACACAACTTCCAGCCGCCATCTTTATTTTTTTAGCTCAACCGTCTCGGAATGGAACGCACAGGATTGTGGGATATCAAAGGCAGCGAAGGATACATCTATGCTGCCTTCAAAAATCAATCGGATGAAGGCATCTCAGGAGACAGGAAGTGAAGCTAACTTTGGATTCGGACGTGCCTTGATGCCTTCCTACCTTGGAATGCTGCCTCCGAAGGCCGCATTTTTCAGTTTTCGGGTGCAGCCAGTGAGAGCAATAACACCAAATTTAACACACTTGCTCCCCATTCACACCTGAGACCTTGTAACACTAATGAGTCACATGACCCCGGGGAGAGAAAATGGCTAATTGGGCCCAATTTGGACATTTTCACTTAGGGGTGAACTCACTTCTGTGGCCAGCGGTTTAGACATTAATGGCTGTGTGTTGAGTTATTTTGAGGGGACAGCAAATTTACACTGTTATACAAGCTGTACACTCACTACTTTACATTGTAGCAAAGTGTCATTTCTTCAGTGTTGTCACATGAAAAGATATAATAAAATATTTAAACAAATGTGAGGGGTGTACTCACTTCTGTGAGATATTGTAAGTCTGTGCTCATCATACACTGCAGTTTTCGGTGAAATCTGTCAACTCTGACTGCTGAAGATCTGATTATTGGCTCTGATTTTCAGCAGATAGTGTTGATGAGGCCAGACCGAAAATTCTCTAAACATAGAAAGTAGTTGTAATCAACAACAAATTTCTAATCTGACTCTTATGTAACTCTTTAATACCGAAATAAATCATGCCTAATAACACAGTGGTAATCATAGTAAAATTGCTGTTATCACATGGTTAATTGCTTTATTTATTGTGTCCCTGTAGATGAGCAGCAGAATGAAAGTTTGTCAGACAGTACTGGACTATTACAGTCAGTGTTTCAGGATCTTCATCTCTCCAGAAACCTGGAGAACACTGCAGCCAAGTAAGTGTGGTTTATATGAGTGAATCTCTCTTATCCTGGACATTATGTATGTATGATGATCTGATGATGTATTAGATTCTTAATCTTCTACAATTATTGTTTTGAGCAGGCTGCTTCTTGAGGAGTATGTTTCCTGCAGCAATGAGCTTCCTCAGATAGGATTTCAGCTCTTAATCAGAGAATTCAATCTACTGTACGACAGTTTGAATCCAGGTAGGTTCTCTTATGTGCTTTAGTGCTGTAGTACAGCTCTTAAAATGTTATTTCATAAGGAGTGTTTTGTTTCTGGTGTTTATCTTTAAATGTTTTTACTCATAGGTATCCATGTGCACTGGATATGGCATTGGAAAATCATGTCAAAAATGTGTCGTCTGACCATGAAAAAGCGTGCTTCATCAGTTCATCTCTAACTATGAGCTGTGGAAAATATCAAGTAGGTCAATCAGGTCTTTTATTGCTTTAAGCAGCTAGTCTTTGTTTTCAAGGTAACCAATAATCTACAATATTGTACTGTCAGCTGATCTGTATCACAAAATAAATTCTGACAGGATAATCAGAACCTGATGTAAAACTGGAATGAGTGAACATATGAAACTGGCACAGATGTGAAGTACATCATTTGTCTGTGACAACGACTGTGAAAAAATAATTTTGACAGCCCTTGTGCTAATGTAATTTAAGTATTTATTTAAGTTGGGTTTTTGTAGTTGTACTAATTACCATTCACATCTTTCAACCCCCAAAACAAGACTTTAAAATGTTGCTCTTACATGTAGATCCTGCCAGATTCAGACACTTCTCTGATGCTCAGCCTGAATCATCCACTATCTTCTGTGAGAAATATGGCTGTAGACTACCTAAAGCAGATCCTCACCTCAGGACATGTGTGTATCTTTTGTATTCTCCTTTAATGTTAGCTTACTATTTTCCCCTTTTCATCCATGAAACCCATGTTAATGAAGTAATGAGATGCTGGTTGTCCATCTGACTGTATGTTTTTATGGAGCAGAATGGCTTTGATGA
The DNA here is from genome assembly GCF_012432095.1 of Onychostoma macrolepis. Lineage (NCBI taxonomy): Eukaryota > Metazoa > Chordata > Actinopteri > Cypriniformes > Cyprinidae > Onychostoma > Onychostoma macrolepis. Next base: position 23,481,933 of record NC_081166.1, read on the forward strand.
GGCATTTCTGAAGGACGCATTGCTGGAGAGAATAAAGGATGATGTGCCAGAGATCGTGCTGTCTGCCCTTAAAGCTTTGCAGGTAAAATGACAACGTCATGAATTGTAATCTCTTTTGGTGATGTAAACTTCAAACTTGTCCTGTTTTTGGTACAATCTAAATGTTAAATCTGTGTTATGGATTCCTGACAGCTTCACATGGACCTTATGGATGCGGAGGAGGCTGTTTCCTGTTTGATTTCACTTCTTCATCGCATCAAACCATCAGCAGACTGGTTAGTTAACTGATGTTATACCTTCTTTACCTCCAGAACGATACAAATGAATGTCTTCTTAATGAATCAGTTGACAGGAAGTTTTAATGTAATGGAAATTAAAACGTGTTCTTGTAGTCTTTGTTCAAAAACCTAGTGAGTTGTCAACTGCCTCCTAACTGATTTGGAACAGTCTACATACGCAGCAATTTTGTGCATCATTCAAATAGCATTCAATACCTGAAGTGCATGGGAGGAAAATAAGAAATCTTAAAAGGTAGCGTTGGCAGCATGCCTGTAGTGACTTGAAATGCTGCCTAGGTAGGCAACGTAATAGGTTTTGTGATGTACCGTTAAGCTATGCTGCTCTTTTCATCCATGATAATGAAAAATTATAATTAGTGGTGTAAATCACCCCCCAATCAATAATTAAGTTATGTGCTTGTTTTACACATTATTAACTCACAAATGCAGCCAAAATATAACATGAACATTTAATTGAAATCTTTCAAATTCATTTAATCATTTCATAAAATCATGTGTCCCAATTGGGACATCCACAACAACAACAACAAAAATAGAGTTTGTTTTTGTTAAATAATGTAGGGATATAAATAATGAATTTTCCACACTAAGAAGGAAGTACTAGCTTAGCTTTATCTGGTTTGTTTTCCGCAGGTGTTCAGTGCTAAAAGAGGCTGTGCGAGTTCTCGATGATCCGCGTATTACCGAGGGCAACCCAGATCTTAAAGCACAGATTAGTTGGGAGCTTCTTCCCTTCCTGGTGTTGACCAATGATGCTCCCGAGAGTGTGGAGCTGCAGATTTCATCTTGTGTTGCTGAAACCACTTTGCTGTCCCAGCATCCCCTTACTCGTGGTTGGGCCAAAGGTAAACATTGCTGCTGTTTTACAGTGAAATCTGTTTCTAAGATTTCGATTTCTAAAGCCTCTAAATTATCAACATAATCAAAACTGCCTTCTGGCATTTGATATGTAGATTATATTTTTTCTTTTACCTAGTAAACGGCCTTTTAGTCCACCTCAGGTCATAGTAAACGTCGTCTTTTTTTTTTTTTTTAATAAAAGTACTCATTAGAATAACTTTTATATTGAAAGTAATGTTTCAAGATTAACACTTTTTGGACTGAAGCAACTTAGGTTTGTTTAATTAGCAATTAGCAATTTCCTACTTATTTCGGAGTAAAAACATGTTCTGCAGGAAATAATTCCTGGTATTTAGTTGGATAATTAGGCTTTGATATTACTGGTTAATATTATTTTTGCTGCCCATAGTGGCTTGAAATAGTTAGAGAAAGAGAACATTATCTGATGTTCTGTTTAAAACTGTTATACTTAACGCCTCTAGGTGGAATATCATGCTGTTGTTTTTAATTTTACTGATGTAGCTGAGGCACATTAGTAGTTTGTATAAATTAGGGTGACCATACATGCCATTTTTCCCGGACGCGTCCAGGCCAGGATTTCTATATTGCCTAAAATATCTAGGATTTGGCTTTGTTTGCATGTACAGACTGATCAGTGCATGAGATCAAAGTACTGATAGATTTCTTGTTGTCTTGATGCATTTTCTTTATTTATAGTGCTGAAGGATGTTCTGGTCAAAAGCTCTCCATCAGATGTGCTCGGTGTGGTCAACCAAATGCTCACAACAACTCTGATCAAGAACATGGCCAACATGGATCATGCAACCAAACGCAGCTCTGTAAGTGTCAAACTTCCTGTCCAAGCAAAGGAATGGTTCACCTAAAAATTAAAATTCTCACATTTACTCACCCTCACGTCATTCTTCAATTTTTGGCCATACAGTGAATAATTTAATGATTTCAAATGTTGCATTCTTAAAAACACCTTCTGCATAAATGCATGTTTGAAACAACATATTGATACTAAACCAACATTGTCTTTGCTCAGTTCAAACTGTGTTGTCTCATGTGTCAATCTTGCAGCTGCAGAATGTGAGTGATATCCTGAGCCGTCAGGTCAGTAGTGTGCGGGAGAGAGCAGCATTTGTGGTGTTCAGTAATGCATTGCTACAGAGTCTGCAGTCCATGACGGAGAGTCAACACCTCCACACAGCACAGAGTGTGTACAAACTATTGGAACCTTTACTGCTTCAGGTCTACACAATCCAACCTGAACAGGTCAGAGCACAAATGTAGAAACTGCTTCTTTTCTTATCATTTCTGTTGTTTAGAAAAAGACTATATTGTTTGAATTATGGAAAAAAAGAAAAACTTTTATCAGTACCATGTACTTCCAGTGTTGACTGCTGCTGATAATTATAGATTACTAATTTTAATATATAGTGATACAGTTGCTAGTATATTGTGTGTTGTATTTTCCTTTCGTGAATTGTAAATTTGACATCTATACTGTTATTTGGTTAAATTACACAAAATTGTATTTTGGTCTATTATTAATTTTTTTTACTTCTGTCTTTATTGATTGTTAGACTTCTAGTGAGGAGGTAAATGAGTGTCTGCCAGTCTGTGTGATATTGGGTGAGTTTCTGCAGAAAATGAGCTCTGGCCTCAATGCAGAGAAAGAACAAGGCCTCCTTCTGCTGTCACTCCTGCGGCTTTTCATCACGGCACTCAAATGTCCAGATTCTGCATTTAAAGGTACAGGACTGCTTATTTAGCAGTGAACTGTGATGTGATTGTAGTAAATATTGCACACATTTACAGTGCCGTGAAAAGCTTTTTGCCTCCTTGTTTTTTAAAGTTTTTGCATATTTTTGTCACACTTGAAGATTCAGATCATCAATCAAATTTTAATATTACACAAAGATAATGCAAGTAAATACAAAATGCAGTTTCTAAATGATGATTTAATTTATTAAGGGAAAAAAGCTGTCCAAACCTACCTGGAGGCAGGCCTCACTTGCCTCAATTAAGGTCAGTGTTCATGATTCAACAATAAGAAAGAGACTGGGCAAAAACGGCATCCATTGAAGAGTTCCAAGGCAAAAGACATTGCTGACCAAAACGAAAACAAAGGCTTGTGTCACATTTGCCAAAAAATATCTTGATTATCCCTAAGACTTTTGGGCAAATATTCTGTGGACTGTTGAACTTTTTGGAAGGTGTGTGTCTCGTTGCATCTGGCGTAAAACCAACACAGCATTTCATAAAATGAACATCATACCAACAGTCAAACATGGTGGTGGTAGTGTGATGGTCTGGGGCTGCTTTTAAGCTTCAGAACCTGGATGACTTGCCATAATTGATGAAACCATGAATTCTGCACTCTATCAGAAAATCCTGAAGGAGAATGTCCAGCCGTCAGTTTGTGACCTCAAGCTCAAGTGCACTTGGGTTATGCAGCAGGACAATGATTCCAAACACACCAGCAAGTCCACCTCTGAATGGCTCAAGAAAAACAAAATTAAGGTTTTGGTGTGGCCAAGTCGCTTAAATCCAAATTTAGATGCTGTGGCATGACCTTAAACAGTCCATTCATGCTCAAACCCTCCAATGTGGCTGAATAAAAACAATTCTGCAAAGAAGAGTGGGCTAAAATTCCTCCACAGCGACGTGAAAGATTCCTTGCCAATTAACGCAACCGCTTGATTGCAGTTGTTGCTGCAAAGGGTGGCACAACCAGTTATTAGATTTAGGAGGCAATTAATTTTTCACGTAGGGCTAAGCAGGTTTGGACAGCTTTTTTCCCTTAATAAATTAAATCATTGTTTCAAAATGGCATTTTGCATTTGCTCGGGTTATCTTTGTGTAATATTAAAATTTGTTTGATCTGAATCATTCAAGTGTGACAAATATGCAAAAAAAAAAAAAAACAGGAAGAGGGCAAAAACATTTTCATCCCACTGTATGTCATTGTTTGTGGCAACTTATATTTTATGTAAACTGAAAAAATACCATTTAGATGTTTTATTTTTTGAAAGAAGTCTCTTATCCTCAGTAAGACTAAGGCTGCAAAAATACAGTAAATACAGATTAGATGGATGAATGGATGGATTGATTGTTTTGAAAATGTAATTCATTCCTGTGATGGTAAAACTGCATTTTCAGCAGCCATTTTGTGCTCAAGAAGATTTTTTTTTTTTTTATTAATAGAAAGTTCAACATAATGGCATTTGAAATATTATTTTTTATATATTTGAAATATAAATTTTTTGTAATGGTGTAAAAGTCATTACTGTCAATTTAATGCATCCTTGCTGGATTTATTTTATGAAAAAAAGTGTATTGACTCCAAACTATTGAGTAGTAGTATTCAGCTGCATAAATCTCCTTTCGGTTATATGTATAAGAAAAATTAGGGTAATGATTGTGTTTAGAGAGCAGGGCATTTCTATGAATAAAGGCATTCACTTAATTCACTACAAATATTTAAAGGGGTCATATGATGCGATTTCAACTTTTCTTTCTCTTTGGAGTGTTACAAGCTGTTTGTGCATAGATAAGATCCCTAAAGTTGCAAAGACTAGTCTCAAAACCACAGAGATATTATTTATAAAAGTTAAGACTCGACCACGCCCCCTAAAACGGCTCATTCAAATACGCCACCACATGTCTACGTCACGGTGTGGGGAGATTTGCAAAACACCGGCCAAACGTATATGCAATGAAAGAGGGCGGGACTTTTATTCTTGCTGTAGTGTTGTTGCTGCTGCCGGCGCCATGTCCTGGAGACAATGTGTTTTGTTGTGAAAGCGAAAGTACTTTGTTTGGGCTTCCAAAAGAGGACACAACTAGAAATCAGTGGTTAAGTTGTATTTACAACACTGTTCCAGAACAGTTCAACCCAAATATTAGAGTGTGTGCAGTGCATTTTACGGAGGACTATTTCCTGAACCTGGGAGTAGCCTGCCAGCTATGCTCAAAGACTGTTTCTATAAAGTGGGGCAATTCCAGCTTTGTAAGGACAGTCTGGCGCTTCTGACTCACAGCCTGTAAGTATGTTTTCATACTTAAAGAACTTGCCATTGACTATTCAAACACGGGTTTTGAGCTGTGTAGAGTAGTGCTTGTTTGTCGTTTCTCCGATCACAAATGCAGACATGGTAATATTTACACAGCGCGATGCAACGCGACACATAAAAAGACAGTATAAGTCATTATAATCAGTAATTAAGTCCCCACTGGATGCAACAAATGCCTCCGTTTGTAATTTGTTTTATTGTTTTTGTGTCATCGCGCCGGGACACGGCATCACAATACGGTAAGGGGCGTAACATTTCTATCTCATGCTTGAGATATTCAGGCCAATCACAATGCACTGGATAGCTGGCCAATCACAACGCACTGGATAGCTGGCCAATCAGAGCACGCCTCGCTTCTCAGAACGATGAGCTTTGTAAAAATCGGCGCGCTTCAGAAAGGCAGGGCATAGAGGAGCAACAATAATGTACAGTATGTGGAAAATAATGTTTTTTTTTTAACCTTAAACCGCATAAACACATTGCATTACACCAAATACATAAAATAATGTTCTTTTTAGCAACGTCATATGACCCCTTTAATATTTAATGATCTCAAAATGGTCAAATGTGGCCCAAGTAATTTGCCTGAATAATTCATTATCTAAAAGAGATTCATGGTGCTAAAAATTGCATTGCAATGTAATGTAATTGTTAGTTAACAAGATTGTGTTTTTCAGATGAGCCATGGTGGAACCCAGAGAAAATGGATGCCAATACCTGCTGTTACCTGCATCTCATGTTCCGTCTGTTTGACGTTGTGATATCAGGGGCCAGTCAAGGGCCCTTGGCTCCCTGCTTCAAGAGCCTAATGCAGCCTCTGTTACAGGTACTGTATTCTCTTCAAAGATACTGTTTAAAACTGAGTTATACTTAACGCCTCTGGTGGAATATCATGCTGTTGTTTTTAATTGTACTGATGTAGCTGAGGCACATTAGTAGTTTGTATAAATTAGGGTGACCATACATGCCATTTTTCCCGGACACGTCCAGACCAGGATTTCTATATTGCCTAAAATATCTAGGATTTGGCTTTGTTTGCATGTACAGACCGATCAGTGCATGAGATCAAAGTACCATACAGACGGTTCGTTATGCTTTCAAAACGCTCTTGAGGTACTTTGATGTCAAACACTGATCGGTATGAGCTGCACCGCTTTAAGTCAAAGGGTACCTAATAGGCCATGTACGCGTATTTTCTTCGCTTTGACCGTAGATCCCACCTTCTCACATACCACGATTGGTCCATTATGTACAATGCCTGCATGTTATTGGTCAAACTACTTTTCGATCATTACCTTCAGCAAGTATGGAAACAGGAAAACAAAGCCAAAACAAATCCTGGCAAGGACGTGTCCGGGAAAAACGGCACGTATGGTCACCCTATATATGCTGTTCTTGAGCATATTTTGCATTCTTGCTATACTATAATTATGCCAGATACTGCCATTGTGACAATCAGGAAATGCATGACTGAAGATTTATTTTTAACATTACTATTTATTTTCAGTAAAATCAATGGCATTGGATAGATGGCTAATTTCTCTCCGGCTGTGTCATTTTGCAGGTTCACCTGAATGAGCCAATAACCCTGTTTAAGTTCCTCTCTCTTTTATGGGGCTACAACAGTAATTTGGGTGATCAGTTGGATTGTCGAGTTAGTGCCATACTGCAAACTCAGGCTCTTTATGTGGGAAAGGCTTTGCTTTGCAATCAGCCAGTAAAAACCCTCAACCTGCTGGCATCAGGTTCCTCACCAGGTATGTCAATATGGTCTCTCTCACATCTGGTTTAGTTACATATTAATTGTTTTTGCTTTGTTTTATTTTGGCTCTGTGCACATCTGTACGGGATGTTGTGTTAGCTGAGTATATTTGCAAGGATTTAATCATGATGTTCATAGTTAACATTTAGTTACTTTTTAAAGAAAAGAAATCTAAGACTACTAAGATTCTTTTATTGCCTGAATCTAATTCTGGGTTTAATTTAGTAAAAAAAAAAGATTAGATTTTATTTATTTTTTTTTATTTATTTTTTTTTAACTTGTTCTCAGCCATGACTCATATACAACTCACTGGTCTTGTTTTTGCAGTGGTGCCATCCTTGCTGGTGTGTCTGTGTTCAGGAGTGTGTGAAGTTCGGAGAGCTGCCATTGCTGTGCTCCACTCTCTCTCAGGGGTCGTTTCATCACCTTATTATCCACTAGTGGAGAACCTCCTCAGATCATCAGAGGAAATCATCGCTGACCCCTCATACCTCAGCCAGGTCAGTCAAACCACAATACAGCATCATAGCTTTGCTAAACAGGATTTTCCATTTTGTGTTGAGTAAGTTCTAGAAGTGTTGGATGTCTAAATCAAAACTGTTTAAGAAATATTACGTCTGATTTCACCATAGGCACTGTCCAAGATATATGAGGAGGGACTGTTATTGAAAGATAAAAAGAAAAAGCTGGCGTCAATTGAGCAGCTCCTTCAGTGTGTGCAGTTACCCTGCTGCCCTGCCTACACCTGCAAAACACTGCTGCGAGCACTTCGGGACGTTCATGGAGAGGTACTCTTACCAAACTGATCATTTTAGTTTGCATCTCCTCAAGTAGTGTGTTTAGTTGTTTTGTTTATATAGAAGTGGTTTGTGCAGTCCATGTGATCAGGTGTTCACAGTAGTTCTGAACAGGTGGGAAAATCCATCTTTGCTCTGCAAAGTTGACACACAAGCTGTACAGTATCTTGAAATTCCATTTACATGTATTGACAAAAACTGTTTAATGCTGCTCTGAGGTTGCATGAATGCATTTACACTGCAATTACAATTGCATGTTATTAGATTTAGGTTCGCCTAAATATTTTTTTTTCAAAGTCGCACATAGTAATTATCAGTTACTTTTATTTAAGTGTTTGATGCTAGTTTGTCATGCTTTTCTTATGATAATGCCCTTTTCCCAGCCCATTTTGGCCATTCTTCTGCCTGCTGTGGAGCGACTTCTCGAGCAGTGTGCTCCAGACTCATGCACGTTCCTGCCAGATGAGGCCCACCTCCTGCAGCACCTGCTTAGCAAGTTCAGTGAGACATCTGCACCTATACTGGTCAAAGACCCTCGATGCCTAGAGGTCTTCATTAGGGCATTGGGCACCTCAGCAAAGCCGTACCCTACTATGCCTAGTTTCCAGATTATTGCCCTGGAGCAGGTTGGTGGACATTTAGAAAAAGCTTTATATTCTTAAGAAGCCTGTAACTGTGTAGGATATAGCAAAACAACCTTTAATAGAGATGCAGGCTGTTCAACAACAACAACAACAACAACAAAAAGAGTATCTTCTGAAGAGACATGATCACTTTATATAATGAACAGATTCAGTTAAGGTTTTTAGTCAAATTGATAAATGCTCATCAAATATGGTGAACAGAAGCTCAACCATACTTGTTTGATGTGCCAAAATAAACCTTATTTGCTCTTGCAGAAGGTCAAACATGCTTACATGACACAAAAGAACAATTCATTTTTGTGTGAACTAACCTATTAAGGATCTCGATTTTATTTTTGGACTGACACTTTTGCTTGGAGATTGACAATTGGAAAATTTGGTCCATTAAGACTCCACAGTTTAGTTTTGTTTTCACATAATCCATTAATAAATTTGTAATTTGTCTTAGAATTGTCACTATAATGTGAGGTAAAATAAAAAAATAAAAACTGTTGCACCGTATGTTCTGTGACGAAGGATGTTTTGTTATAATTTGATTGCATGTTTCCTCAGATCACCAAGCCGTTCTTCACTGCTCTTGGAGATGAAAAGATTCAGCAGAAAATTATTTCTGTTTTATTTGACTTGCTGGCGGGGAACAAAAACCCTGCATGTGCCCAAACTATAAACGGTGTATTTAAAGCGGTATGCAAAATATTCATTTTCTTTTCATATTACTTCTAAATAATTTTATTTCAAATGGATGTTTTGTGCTTATATATCAATAACCCATGTTTGGCTGTCCCTTTTTGTAGATTGCTGTGGATGCAGAGCTAGTGGCCAATGAGCTGATGCCTGTAGATAAACAAAAAGTTACTGCTACAGTAGTACAAACACGCAGGAGTAAAATGCAAACGAGGTGAGTTGCTGTCCTTAATTAATCAACTCCAAATGCCAGTTCTGGAAGATTTGAAGATTTAAATTGCAAGCTTTATTCTCAGAAAAACACAAGAATCATCCAGGGTAGTTCCAGAGGAGAATGTTGTCTCTTGGCCAAGAGTTACCCTTATTTTAGAGCTGCTGCAACACAAGAAAAAGCTAAGGAGAGCCCAGTGTCTTGTGCCCGCTCTGTTTAATCTGCTCTCCAGGTATGTTAAGCTTGCATCTACCGCTATGTTTTTACATTTAACATTTATGCTCAAATATGTCACACAAAAGTATTATGGATTGTGAATGCTGTTTCATTTGTGTGCTATAGATGTCAGGAGCCTGCCTCAGCTGAACAGGAAAATCTTGAGTACACAAAACAACTCATCCTCAGCTGCCTGTTGAATGTCTGTCAGAAACTGTCTCCTGATGGAGGGCCTATCAGCAAAGGTACCAGAAATATGGCATGAAATGCCTAAAAAAAGATAAAAAAGGTTATGATTAGGGTCAAATGATTTCATTACTTTCTTTAGCCCTATGTGGATGGTAATACTTTACATGAGGGTGTGAGATAATTTTGCAGACCTTGAGAAATAATTACCATCCAAGTTTATTTGTCGCTTTCTTTTGAATCGGGAAACATTGTTAGGAAATATTTCATTTGTGTGTGTGTATAGATGTGCTGGAGGAGGATAAATTTAACGTGGAGCTGGTAGTGCAGTGTGTCAGGATATCAGACATGCCCCAAACTCACCATCATGCTCTCCTTTTGCTCGGTGCTTTGGCGGGTATCTTTCCTGTAAGTACAGTCGTGAAACACTCACTCACACACATACTTTCAAACACAGCTGTAAATGTCTTTCTCTCTGATTTTAGGAGAAGGTTCTTCACAACATCATGCCCATTTTTACATTCATGGGCTCCAACATCATGCGACTGGATGACACTTACAGCTTCCAGGTCATCAACAAGACTGTTCAGGCAGTCATCCCAGCTCTTATAAAGGTATGTTTAAAAATATATTTGTTCTATGTACTGTTTGATATATTTAAAGCATTTGAATGTCTGCTTTCCATGAGAGCTTCAAAGATTTGAACAAACAAAAAGACTTGATTCTAGATATGGTGGTAAAAAATGACCCTGTATGACTTGTTTTTGTGTTTATAACATAATATAGTTGATGTCGTATGAGCCATTTTCTTGAATATCAGCTCTAATGTGATATTAATTTTATGCAGCAGTTAAATAAAGTTAATATTCTGAGGTAGAATTTAGGCACAATATTGTCAACATTGCTCTATATCGAAACAAAATAGTACTATTATAATAATGTAAATAGTCCCAAACAAAACCCTAGCAGACACGTTGTGAATCAGGTGAGTCAGTAATTCAATGACTCATTCAAGGAACACACAGTGGTGACTTGCTGCCACGTACTGGCATTTATAATTTTCTATTTAAAGTATTATTTCTAATTATTAGGGCTGGGTAAAAAATATCGATATCTCGATATCAATCGGTTCTCATTGTCACAACGTCACATTTACCTCAGAAAAACATATTCGGTGATCATAAACACATTAGTCAGAGAAAATAAAAAATAAAGAAAAAGAAACTGTAGAGAGGGGCATTTTGCTAAATATATGCATCATATAACACATTCAGTTACTGTTCTTCAATGATTAATTTATGTTTGAATAAAACCATCAAGTTTTTGTGACAGCTACCATTGTTTATATTTTAAAAAAACTAATTGAAGTAGAAATATTATTTTGGCTAATTGTAACTTTATTATTTTAAAAACTTAATTGTGTCATTTTAACAAATCAGTCAATTTTAACCTTCAATATTATAGTAATGTAGTATCAACTGACTCTCATGTATATTTTACAGCATTAGTTGAGAGATTCTTTTTTTTTTCCTTTAGAAAATTTGGCATGTACTGTACCTGATATAAAAACCTAATATTGAATCTAATTGAATTGGTAATCGAATCGAATCGCAAGCTTGTGAATGAGAATCGAATCGTGAAATTTGTGTCAAAACCCAGCCCTACTAATTATCATTTTTGACAAAATCCCACAGAATATTGAGATTTTTTTTTTTTTGGTCAATATCAAACATCAGTAATGATTTGTACTACAGACATGATTGATACTTTGTATAGATATTGTAAGGAGAGTTATACTATTACTGATATAAGCAATAGGAATTATTTGGATTAATTTTCCTGGTGGATGATAAAATGTATGATTTATACTGAAGGAGGGATTCAAGCCATATCTAGAGACCAGAATATGATAATATTAAGCATTGCCTTGGCAACCACCTAGAATATGCCAAAATTTGCATAGAAATGCATCAAAGCCGCTTAGAACACCTTAGAACCCTACATGGCAATGCCCTTGCAGCCGGACACAATCTCCTATCATAGTGGTGGAGAGTTTTACACAGTTTTATACTAATATTTTCTTCATAAAATGTGAAAAAAAATTTTTTGTTGTTATTTAACAGAAAAAAATGTAACTGTTACGACATTATATTTTGATTCTTGTTTCTCCACAGGCCCATGAGGGTGGAAGTTCCCAGTCTGAGGGGCATATGGAGACTGTGGTATCACATATCGTGCATGTGTTTGTTGATGCCCTGCCTCACGTGCCTGAGCACAGACGCTTACCTATTCTCAGCCAGCTGATGAACACACTGGGGCCGTCTCGCTTCCTCTGGATCCTGATGCTGCTCCTGTTCAAGCAGCATGCCACACAAACATCCGTCAGTGCAACTGGGGCTGAAAAGGTAAAGAAAGTTTCATGCATGTTTTTTACATTTCAAACTGTATTGCTATTTTAGTTTTTTACTACTGAATAAGCAATGTCCAGAAAAATTTTACGTTACACTGGAAACCCCCTGTGCTTAGGTTTTGTAGAAACAGTTGTGTTATTTGTTGTGTAGGAGGCTGTTGTTGAAAGAGATCAGGAATTTTGGATCTCGGTGTGCTGTGAGTTTGAGGTAAAGGAGCAGATGACCTCCATGATCAGAATCTTGCAGTATCTCATGACTCTACCACAGGACAAAGAAGAAGGTAAGAACTGCCCACTTCCGTTATCTGCCTCTGACTTTTTTTCCCTTGTGTTGACGATATTGTTTTCTTGATTTTAAGTGATCTTCATTTTGATGAACTATTATTGATTCTTAAATTCAAAGACCAATCTTTTAGTCTGTGGTTTTCAGCTGATGTGAACAAAACTTCAAGCATTACAGGGCTCTAGACTGCGACCAAAATGGTCGCATTTGTAACAATTTTTTGTCAATGTGTGAGTTAAAATTTGACATGGTTGCATTTGTGCGAGTGCATAGTCTGCACTGCTCCAAAGCGTCTGCTCCACACAGTGTACAGTAACCAAAGTACAGTAAAAGACCGCTTCTTAAACCAGAGAAGGTGAGCATGTTGATTTTCTTGTGGGGAAAAAAATGCAAGCACTTTCACTGACAGCCACTTTAGTTTTACTTTTCTTTTTGTTTTAATTTTGAAAATCTTTGCTGTTTACCTCACGTTACGCTATGGAGGCTTTCTTTTAATTGTTTTTTTTTTCCTTTTTATTTGATTCCTCAGTTTCTGCTAAACATTCTGTAATATATTAGTCGGTATATAATACAGCATGTGGTATATGCCATGCCTCATCTTAATCGTTTTTGTTAATAAACGTTATGTAAGCTAGTTTGTCATTGTAACCTACTGTTTTATTGTTGTTGTGCTTTTTAATTAAGAATAACAATAAATCCATCTTTTGTTTTCATCTTAAAAAGTGAAGCATGTAAAGATGTAAGCAAAACAGACAATTATCTTTTCTTGTAAAACGTGACGACAAGATTGTGAATTCGAAAGCATCCGAAGCCCGGCTTATAAGATAGCAAAAGAGGAACTCTCATTCACAAAATTCAAGCCACAAATAATACTACTGATGAAAAAGAACGGGTTTAATGTTAACCAGTTTCGTTACCATATAACTATAAACTATGATAAAAGTTCATCAGCATGCATTGATTAATCCCATGTTGTAGCAAAAAATAAAATATTGCGACCAAATTATGTACACGTGCGACCAACTGAGAAAGTTAGTTGCAAAAGATCGACCAGTGGCAAGAATGAGTCTAGAGCCCTGCATTATTTGTAGCATGCCTGCCATCCAGTTATAGCAATAAGCGTTGTTTTTTGATTGTTTGTTTTTTAACTTTTGACAAGAAACAAAGTATCTGCTCTTAAATGTGGCGTAACAGATGGCTGCATCTGCATCAGTTTAAGTGGCAGCACAGAGCAGAGTCCTGCACGGTTCCTGTTTTATAAACCCGCACCCGCAGTAGTTAACCGAATACCCGACCCATTATCCGACAGCAACACTAATTTAATTCCGAACCCGACCCGACCCATTTGACAAAAACCGCGATCCGAACCACACCCGCATTAAATCTACATAAGGCAGACAAAACACCTTTATTTTATTTTTAATGTATCAAGCAGTTAACAAGTCATTCTGAGTTAATACGTTAATGCGTTTACAAATTAATAATAACATTTAACACACGCAGCCCAACAAGTTAGCAGAGAGAGAGAGAAAGCAACATTCAACATGTAAACAATATAAAACTATTGCATACATGTGAACAATCTATTGTAAACAGGTCTAAAGGGCTTAGATTAATAAGCCAAATATGAGCTTTTCCTTCATAACCTATAAAAACAATTAACTTTTATAGGCTGCATAAAAATATGTAGGACTGGCAGCAGTGTCGAGAGAGAGAGAGAGACTGAGAGAGTGAGTGCGCACAACATCCAATGTGTAAAAACAATATAAAACTATTGCGTACATGTGACCAATCTAGGCTTAGATTAGTCAAATATGAACTTGGAGGGCTCCTATAGGCTAATCACAGAGACAGAGTCAACATAATAAATATGATACATAATAAATATGAAACACTAGAGTTTTATTAAAAAAAAAATATATAAATAAATAATAATAATAAATCAAAATAACAGCCACGATTCCGAAACTTCAGTAGCCTGTTTTACGTTTCTAATTATTAATTTCGAAATCATAGCAAAAACTATTGGAACACAAATTTTAACAAAATTGTAACAATTTGACAAAAATATAAAATAATTGTTAGCGTTTTTATTAGCGCGTATTAAGAAGCCTTAAGCATTTTTCAGTTAATTAAACATTGCATTAAATAAGCTAACAGAACAGTGTTAGGCCTATTTTAGAATGAGAAATAGACTAAAGCTTTTATTCAAACTGTGAATAGATTAACTACAGAAAAGCGAGCAAAGAGCGCTCCCTTTAATATAATCACTAGACCTACAGATGTCAATCAATGTCAATACAGCTGTCGATTGGCTACAGTGCTCAGTGTTTGCAAATCCCGCTGTAGAAGCCCGGTCTTCAGACAGAGCGCGCAAACACAAGTATGGGACAATTTGAAAGGAGCTGCCTATCAGCGTGTACTGGATTACAGTGGGGCAAAAAAGTATTTAGTCAGCCACCAATTGTGTTCTCCCACTTAAAAAGATGAGAGAGGTCTGTAATTTTCATCATAGGTATACCTCAACTATGAGAGACAAAATGAGAAAAAAAAAATCCATTGTAGGATTTTTAAAGAATTAATTGGTAAATTCCTCAGTAAAATAAGTATTTGGTCACAATAATCACAAGAACTGTGAGCAAAAATCCCAGAACCACACGGGGGGACCTAGTGAATGACCTGCAGAGAGCTGGGACCAAAGTAACAAAGGCCTCAAATCCTGCAGTGCCAGATGTGTCCCCCTGCTTAAGCCAGTACATGTCCGGGCCCGTCTGAAGTTTGCTAGAGAGCATTTGGATGATCCAGAAGAGGATTGGGAGAATGTCATATGGTCAGATGAAACCAAAATAGAACTTTTTGGTAAAAACTCAACTTGTCGTGTTTGGAGGAGAAAGAATGCTGAGTTGCATCCAAAGAACACCATACCTACTGTGAAGCATGGGGGTGGAAACATCATGCTTTGGGGATGTTTTTCTGCAAAGGGACCAGGACGACTGATCCGTGTAAACGAAAGAATGAATGGGGCCATATATCGTGAGATTTTGAGTGAAAACCTCCTTCCATCAGCAAGGGCATTGAAGATGAAACGTGGCTGGGTCTTTCAGCATGACAATGATCCCAAACACACCGCCCGGGCAACGAAGGAGTGGCTTCGTAAGAAGCATTTCGAGGTCCTGGAGTGGCCTAGCCAGTCTCCAGATCTCAACCCCATCGAAAATCTTTGGAGGGAGTTGAAAGTCCGTGTTGCCCAGCGACAGCCCCAAAACATTACTGCTCTAGAGGAGATCTGCATGGAGGAATGGGCCAAAATACCAGCAACAGTGTGTGAAGACTTACAGAAAACATTTGACCTCTGTCATTGCCAACAAAGGGTATATAACAAAGTATTGAGATGAAATTTTGTTATTGACCAAATACTTATTTTCCACCATAATTTGCAAATAAATTCTTTAAAAATCCTACAATGTGATTTTCTGGATTTTTGTAATTTCTCATTTTGTCTCTCATAGTTGAGGTATACCTATGATGAAAATTACAGGCCTCTCTCATCTTTTTAAGTGGGAGAACTTGCACAATTGGTGGCTGACTAAATACTTTTTTGCCCCACTGTAAGTCGAAATAGTCTTGGTTATAATTGTACCCGCAACCCGCCCGTGCCTGGCACCAGTCCCCGACCCGCACCGCACCCGACACGTCAATATTATTCCACCCGTTACGTCAATTTTTGCGGTTCACCCATCGTACCCGCCATCTTTTGATGCTAATCCATGTTTATTTCATGCTATATCTAGTAGTAAATAAGACGACAATCTTTTCGTGTGCGCTCTGTGCCAGAGTCCTGCACACGAAAAGATTGTCGTCTTATTTACTACTAGTTATAGCATGAAATAAACATGGATTAGCATCAAAAGATGTGTTGAAAGAACCCCTATAGCTTGTTGAAATGGATCATGTCCTATGTAATCACTCAATCAGTGTATCAACCGTAGGGATGTAGCGATTAACCGGTTTTACGATTAACCGCGCTTTAAAACGTCACTGTTAATTCATCGTAAAGGCTCCGCTACACCGAGTGTTTCTGTTGCATGGAATGGAACTGTTGAAACTTGCGCAAAACGAAAACAAAGTTACACTAGTGGTGCACCATCTTAAAATGCTGTGCTTATCAGAGATATGGAGGCTACTAGATTAACTATGACAGAGGAACCAAACAGCGATCCTTTATTTCCACCAGAGAAATGACTGAAGTCGATAGTGTGGAACCATTTCGGGTACACCAAGAATGACCAGGGCGTCATATAAATAGTGCTGTAAAAATTGTTAAAGAGCGAATACATAAGGGATAATGCTTACATAAGGGATTAGCTCTAACATTCTGCCTGCTTCAGAGATTAAATGGTGCATCTGCGCGTCACTTTAAGCAATGAAGATTTGAGTTTATTTATTTAAACAGTCATTTTACCTCCTCTTTGCTGATTAATATAATGTAGCGATCCAGTCTCTATAAGCTATTTTATTAATGAAAGTCGCTGGGCAGCGTTGACAACACGTTTCTGTCCTCCTAAATGTTTGTGTGGGCAGCTCGATCTCGATCTCACAAACCAAAATAATAGATATTTTCTCAGGCCATATGTAAAATCAGATGAATAAAGATTATTAAAATGAATAAGTATGGATGACAGTTTGACAATAATAGTTTAGTTTATTCCCCTCATTAGTAACAGTGCCCTCTGTGGGATAAAGTTAATATTAGTCTTATATTTTATCATCATTTTATATTTAGATTTATCATCCCTGTTATAGTATTATTCATAAGTCAATTTATTTTTCACCATCTTTCCAAGTTCTGTACCTCAGGTCCAAAAGAAATGTAGAAAGAATATACAAAATGAAAACACCAAATACATTTGTGATCTATTTCCATTCGTTATTTTCAAAAGGGAAATACTGACATGGATGTTTACAGAGCAGAGGTCACGTTTTTTTAATTCCAATAGGAGAGATGTACTTTTTTTTGTGCTGTATTATTGGTTACTGTGTTATTTCTGTTTCAAAAGGCAGCAATCAATAACACTTTAATATCTAAAGAGTGTTTATGTGATTTTATGTTGTGAAATGAATACATGCATAATAATCGTGTAACCGTGATTATTCCTCAGACTATAATCGTACCAACAAAATCTATAATCGTTGCGTCCCTAATCAACCGTGGGAAGACATCAATAAAACAGCAAACATTGTCACTTAAGAAAATATTTACCTCAAGAAACCCATTCAGTGTCCATAACTCAATTTAGTCAACTAGAAAAAAAAAACTTCATAGAGGATTTTGCTAAATGTGCACTATATTACATAGTGCCCTCCACTAATATTGGCACCCTTGATAAATATGAGCAAAGGTGGCTGTGAAAATAAATCTGCATTGTTTATGCTTTTGATCTTACACTCAAAAAATTCACAAAATTCTAACTTATCATTGAAGTAAAACTATTGAAAGTGGGGAGAAAATCTCATGATGAAATAAATGTTTTTCTCCAATGAATGTTGGCCACAGTTATTGGCACCCCTAGAAATTCTTACGAGTAAAATATCTCTGAAGTATATTCCCATTCATATTTACATTTTTTAGCACACAAGGGGGACTAGGAGCATGAAATTGTCCAGCCATGACTTCCTGTTCCACAGGATTATAAATATGAGGAACACAAAGGCCAAATTCCCTTAATCATCCATCACAAGGAGTAAAACCTAAGAATATAGTTCTGATGTGCAGAACAAGATGGTTGAGCATCACAAAATAGAAAGTGGCTGTAAGAAAAGAGTTAAAACATTGAAAATCCCCATTTCCACCATCAGGGTAATAATTAAGAGGTTCCAATCAAATAAAGATGTTAAAAATCTGCCTGGAAGAGGACTTGTCTATATCATCCTAATGCACATTGAGGAGGAGAGTTTGAGTGGCCAAAGACTCTCCAAGGATCACAGTTGTAGAATTGTAGAGATTACCGGTAGTTCAGTCTTGGGGTCAGAAACCTAAAAAAATAAAAAATATCAAACATCCCCTACATCGCCACATGTTGTTTGGGGGGGTTTCAAGGAAAATTCTCCTCACTCATCCAAAAACAAAACAAACTCCAAAAGCAAATTCAGTTGTCTGACACAACAGGAACTTCAAATGGCACTGGCTTTTATGGTCAGATGAAACTGAAAAAATAGATTTTTGGCAGCAAACCCACCAGATGAGTTTAGTACAAACAGATAAAAAAGTACCCCATGTCCACGGTTAAATATACTGCTGGATCTTTATTGTTGTTGGCCTGTTTTTCTGCCAGAGGTCCTGAACATCTTGTTCAGATGCATGTCATCATGGATTCTATCAAATGCCAACAGATAAAAAATCAAAACCTGACTGCCTTTGTTAGAAATCTTATAATGGGCTGTGTTTGGATCTTCTACCAGGACAACAATCCAAAACAAACATCAAAATAAACACAAAAATGGGTCACTGAGCACAAAAATGAATCTTTTACCATGGCTGTCCCTGTCCTCTGACCTGAACCCTACAGAAAATGAGTGGGGTGAACTGAAGAGAAGAAGTACTAACATGGAGCTGTGAATCTGAAGGATCTGGAGAGATTATGTATGAAGAAAATGGTCTCTGATCTCTTATCAGGTGTTCTCCAAACTGTTCAGGCATTATAGGAGAAAACTCAGAGCTGTTACCCTGGGAAAAGGACGTTGCAATAATTGGGTGCCAATAATTGTGGCCAACATGAACTAGAAAAAGCATTTATTTCACAATGAGATTTTCCCCCCTGCTTTCAATTGTTTTACTTCAATGATAGGTTGGAATTTTGTGAATTTTTTGAATGAAAGATAAAAAGGATAAACAATGCAGATTTATTTTCACAGCCCCCTTCGCTCATATTTACCAAGGGTGCCAATATTAGTGGAGGGCACTGTATTTTCACTTAACCTGTTAGTGATGTTAAATGCATGTTTAAATATGCATTTGTAAAAAAGCCACTGTTTAACTGTCTTTTAATATTAAGAAGCTAATATGTGCAGGTTGTTTTATGCACAATGTTTGTATACAAAACTGCCTTAAGTGCAATTATGAGCAATGTTTGTATACAACACTGTTTATATTTAGGTTGTTAATGTTAACCTTTAAGGCAGGGTTCCCTGTATGGTTTACAGCATTATTGACAGTTAGTTGAGAGCTACTTTGTGAATCGACTTCTCGAATCGAATCAAGAAATTAACTGTCAGGGAAAGAAACTATGTTTGATATTTTCTCTGGGCAGCTCTGGACAAAAAGAGGACCCGTGGAAGAAGTGCGGTGAAGAAGGAAGAAACAGTCTCTGATGTGGTCTTCAGCGTGGAGGCTCATAGTGGCAAGGACCTCCGCCATTTTAAATTCCTCTCAGTCTCTTTTATGGCTCAGCTTCTGGGCTCTGACAGATTTGTTGGGAAGGTAGGTTTAGAGTAGGAAGCATTCGGTTTAATGTTGATATTATAATGCCAATAGGATTTCTCAGTAGACACCCTAAATGTGTAATTGTTTGACTGACAGGTGTCTGACTGTGAGGACCTAACAGAAAGTACCTTACAGGCTCTTCAGCAGAAGTGAGTTAAAGCTTGACTACAGTACTTGGTTTAACGGTGATTGGTTGTGGTGACATTGGCAGGGTGTAACGTGTGTGTTTACTTGTTAGTCTACTGGTGGAGGTTCTGCGCTACATCCATGCAGTTGCTCGATGTGTAGAGGATAATGCAGACAAACCCACAGCTAAGTTCTGGAGAGCTCTGCTCAGCAAGTCTTATGACATCCTGGACAAGGTAGGAAGCACTGGATTGATCAGATATTATTGCGCATGTTTACAAGTACACCAATATGCTGATAGCTACCAAAAATTAGTTTATTGAAATAACCAACTTGACCTATTTACATACAAATAAGTAACCTGACAAAGCAAGACATTCTTGGTTCAAGAAAGAGTTCAGAATATGCACAGTTAATTTTTTTGTGTACACTTTAATTCGTGCATGCACTTGCATAAAACATGATCTGACTTTTAGGTTAATGCCCTGCTGCCCATGGATTCCTTCATCATGGTAATGAGAGGCCTGATGGGTAATCAGTTGGCGTCAGTAAGAAGGAAGGCCATGGAGTTACTCAATAACAAATTACAGCAGCGAACGCAGTGGGTGGAAGAACAGGTAAAAAAAATTGCTAAACTTTTTTTATATTACATAATTCAAACCGGTTTTAATTAAGCATTTGTAGATTATTTAGAAAATATTACATTTTATAACTTAGAAACAATGACTGCATACAATAATAAATGTGTTAAATATTAGCTGATCAATTTGTTTCCTCTATTTCTCTGACAGATTACTGTGCTTCTGGAGCTCATTGATGTCCTCCTAAAAATTGCGGGGCGGAGTCACGGACAGGTCACGGCACAGGAAGAAGAAGAGCTGGCTATCAATCGACAGACGGCCCTTTACAGCCTCAAGCTTCTATGCCGAAATTTTGGTTCAGCCCACCAGGAGGCATTTGTACCAGTGCTGAAAAAAGCAGTGGAACTTGTTGCTAATAAAGACGAGGAGAAGAACGTCATGGGAAGTGCTCTGCTATGTGTAGCTGAAGTGACCAGCACACTGAAGGCCCTCGCAATACCACAGTTACACAGGTACTGTTAAGCCAAAAGTAAGGTATTTGGATTTTACACGTATGCTAGTGTATAGTGTACAGTGCAGGGGTTGTAAATTTTGTCATCAGTATTGTAAGTGTACAGTAATGTATGCAGCCTGACTCCCGGCACAGATGAGCACTTTTGTGAGGGGTTATGAGATGAATCCATCTTTAGTTTAAAGAGTTTACAAAGATATTTGTATTGCTTATAACTTCTGGAGAGAAATAATGCAGACAGGACATAGATTTACCTTTCCAGACAGTTTTTGTCGCATGCTATCAAATAGAAGGGCAAAGTCTGTGAGTTCAGCTGTATGCATATATTAAGCATTCGCATCAAAGCATACTTTTGAGTGTTCGTAGTTGAATTTTACAAAAGTAAGAAATCTAGAAATGGTTCTAATTTTTAAAACATACTGGAAGTGAATGATCTTCATTACTTGTATATTAATGTGTTCTGTCTTCAGCCTGATGCCTGCAGTGTTATACACTCTAAAGGAGAGGAAGGATCTGCTGAACAATGAAATCTACCTGCTGAGCGCTGTCACAGCTCTACAGCGCGTATCAGAGACGTTACCACACTTTATCAGCCCCTACCTGGAGGACACCATCTCACAGGTCAGTATCGGTGTCACGTTGTTACTTTAAGTTAAACCTCAGAGCAGCATATGTTATTCAAATACATTTTATCTACAAGGTTACAATTCTCATTTGAATCTTCTCATTCCTCTGTGGTGCTCTAGGTCTCCCTCCTAACTCTACTAGCCAAACAACTGACATCTTGCCCTCAGCTGTTTGTACGTCTCTCCTCGCTCAGCACCACTCTTGCCACAAAGGTGCCTCCAAGGGTCCTCATTCCCACCATTACAAAATGCTATTGCACCATGGTGGATGCTAAGCAGGTAGGATATGGTACATCACAGAAATACCAAAGAGTTTGAATGGACACATGATCTTTTAGAAGTTTTTTAGAAGTGTCAATTAATGGACACTTCCTACAGTTTCATTGCTATTCTTTGTTTTATGCATCTGATACCCATATTTTCTGTACCTGTTGCAGAACCGTCTTGGTCCTCTGATGATCATTCTGAAGGAACATATAACTCGCATGGAGAAGGACCAACTCAACAACCACCAATCAGAGCTCACTTCCTTCTTCCTGTCTGCTCTTGATTTCCGTGCCCAGCATTGCCAGGTAGTACTACATACCCCTGTTTCAATTTTTTTTTCAATAAGTGCACTTATTGATGATTACAAATATAACTTTACTGTTTAATAGGGAGATCTGAAGAAGACTGGTGAGATCGAGGGCTATGTGATTGACTGTCTGCTAGTGATGGTTATGAAACTTTCAGAAGTCACCTTCAGACCGCTCTTCTTCAAAGTAAGCTTCTATTGTTTAGTGAGGAAAAAAGACTTGCTCTAATAAGACAGTATCTTGTTTTTAGTTGCATAAATAATAATAGTGATGAGCTCTTTCGAACCACTGCTCCACAAGTCTCTAAGGATTTTACATGATCAGTTTAATAATGAAGACATGTTAATGACACATTTTTATATTAAAAAAGGAATCATGCAGTTAATCGACACTTGTTAGCCTGATTAGTTACACGTTCCATAAAACACAAGCCCTACAAAAAGCAAGCCCTACAAACTAATACAACAACATATTATACAGACACTGAATGTTTAATGGTGTTTGGTGATTTCTAGATTTGTTTATCTAGAAAACATTTTGTGAAGCGATAGGTTCAGTTTCAAAAGCTAAATTTATCCCATTACTAAATAACGTGAAATAGTACACACAAAATTGTTTTAAAAAAACTTACAGAATATTTACACAGAATGCACTAAACAAGCTTTCAAAATTTTTTATTTTTTTTTTTATTACAAAATTCAAATAATATGTTGTCTTAAATGTGACATGAACCGGTATCTTTTCAGTGGACCTTTTTGCTAAATATATATGCATTATATTACAGATTGATTATATTTTAATTTGTTAGTGATTCTCATTTTAACCTTTAATATAAATGTAACAACTGACAGGGTTCCCTGTATAGTTTACAGCATTATTTGAGAGACTGTACCTATATAGAACCTCAAATTGAATTGAATCAAGAGCTTCTGAACTGAAATTGAAGTATTTTCTGCGGTTTTGTGGGCATGGTGATGGCTAATAAACTGGTCGATTAATCAGTTAAAAAATAATTCTTTGTTGCCAAATGCTCAATATGTACTTGACTTTTGTAAGATACTTTTTGTATGTATTTTCTATTAGGAACAAAATGCATGCCAATTGAGTCTCTTTTCTTTTTTCTTTTTCACTCTTCTGCAGTTGTTTGACTGGTCAAAGATGGATGGGGCTTCTAAAAACCGCCTGTTGACGTTCTACAGACTGGCAGACAGCATTGCCAACAAACTCAAAGGACTGTTTGTGTTGTTTGCTGGGCAGCTGGTCAAACCCATCTCTGAACTGCTGCATCAGCTCAACATTTCCCACACAGGTAGTCTTCATATATCAATATGTTTGGATGAAATTCCGAATGCACCTGTAATGCCTCACCTTTAAACTGTGCCAACATTAACATGACCAGCTCATGCTAAGAAATGTGGAATAGAACGTTTTGTGTTTTAGAGATAGAACACCAAAACATTCCAGTAATTTTTCTTTACAATTGTTTTTTTTTTTTTTTTTTGACTAATGTAATTTACTTTAACTTCTATCCCATAGAAAAACCCTTCTTCGATTCAGATGATGAGGAGGAGGAGGAGGATTCAGATGATGATGAAGACAATGTGACAAAGAGCAGCCTGCTGCTGCAGCATGTGTTGGACTGCCTCCATAAAATCTTCCTCTATGATACTCAGCGCTTCCTCAGTAAAGAGAGGGCTGATGCGTTCCTAGGCCCCCTGGTGGATCAGGTCAGTGTGGCACATAAACTGTATGCATCAAGAACTGCAATCTATTCCCCATTCATGTTATTCCTGTGCAGTTATTACATAAGCAAAGTTATTGGATAGTCTGTTGACATATTTTTTAGTTCAGATTGGGGACTTAAAGTTAAAAAAAAAATCTAGATGGTGCCACTTTCCTGAGATCATTAAATGTTAAAAGAAATTCTTAAAAAGGTCTTTTCTTACTAAAGAAGTAATATAGTAGTTATACTTGGCAATAACAAAATAGAGGTCAGGGCGGTGTGATCCCTGTGAGGCAGAGTGTTTCTCAACCCTGTTCCTGGAGACACACCAAAAGTACACATATTGGATGGCTCCCTAATCAAACATACCCGATTTATCTCATTAGTAGATATGCCAAAACTTGAAATGGGTCAGGGAGACAACCAAAATGCCTACTGTTGGTGTGCCTCAAGGACCAGAGTTGGTAAACACTGGTGCAACCAACATGCAGGAACTAGGTGGAACAAGTCTATGAACTTATTTATTTGTGCAATTTAAAACACAGTATTGCATTAAACAATCAGTTGTCAAAATTGCCATTAAAACCAGAGTTAAACTTTTAAAAGTCTTCACTGTATTAATTAAATATATACTTATTCTTATTAAAGCCACTTAAGTTATTCAGTCAAGAACAGTGAGTCGTTTTCTCTTTGTCTTTTGTTGTTTGATTAACATTGATGACACACACAGCGGCATGATGTCAAATGGAATAACCCCCAGAAAAGTTGTCATTTTCATAGTTCAAATAAATAAATGTTTGGAAACTTAGATTTGATTACCTTTTACATGTTTACACCATTTGACTTTTTTTTTTATAGTTGTTAGATCAAAACTGTGCATTATATTAATGACATATAAGTTTTTCTTGTCATTGTGGCATCTAATAATTTTTTTAATGTGTGTGAAGTTGGAGAACATGCTAGGAGGAGACGAGATCTACAAGACCCACATTACCAAGCATTTGGTGCCCTGTATTGCCCAGTTTGCCGTTGCCATGGGAGATGACTCACAGTGGAAAGTTCTCAATTATCAGATTCTTCTCAAGACACGACACAGTTCACCCAAGGTATGCAAATGCTAAATTAGAGGTATAAACCTACAGAGATGGAGCTAAAGTGATGTATTTGGTACAATTTTAAAGGGCCCACAATTCAGTTCTGAAAATGTGTATATATAGTTTTTAGTGCTGTCAAAATGAGCGCGTTAACGCAGGCGATTAATTTTCAGTTTAACGCATTAAAATTATTAAACGCCGTTAACACAGGGGCTTTCAAAACTGTTCTGGAGCATCCCAGCACTGTCTCCCTCATCTAACACACCCGATTCAACTCGTCAGCTCATTAGTAGACACTGAAATGGGTCAGAAAAGATAAAGAGAGTTGAGAGAAAATAACGATGCTTGGATCCGCGTCACGTTCAGCAGCGGCAGCTCTTTTAAAAAAAATAGCAGCCAAAAAAACCTAATAACCCAGAGGCTGTGATGTCTGTTCGTCAAGAACAAAAGATAGAAGAGGAAATCAGTAACTTTTATAGCTTTAGTGATTCATCTGTATTTATTTTAGAATTTAGTTTTTGATAACTTTATTCAATTTCTGTTTATTTCTGCTGAGGGGCACGGATAGCTAAATATGACATTATTATAATGGGTTTATGTGAAGATTGTTTTAAGTTCACTTAAATTAGAAGTTATTTTTAAAGTCTAATAAATGTTAAAATTGATAGCTCTTAATTATAATGTAATATTGAATAGGGTTGCAAAAAGTTGGAAAATTTCCAGTAAATTTCGGAAACTTTCTGGGATTTTTTTTTAATCTTCCTGGGATTTTTGGAAATTTACCGGAAACTTCCACTCCTTTGCAACCCTAATATTGAATGGCTATAGTCAATGGTTAACATTTTTATAGGGAAATTAGTATTAATTGGTATCAGTGACACTGGCCTTCAGTCATAAAAAAATCATTAATCAAATATTAAAAATATACTATAATTTTTTTTTATAAAATATAAATATACCGTCTTTATTTTGTTTGTACATTAATTTAGAAGATTGAATTGAAATATAAAAGTATATTTAAAAACTTTAATGTTAGGTGGGATTAATCGCGATTAATCTCAGAAAAAAATTGCAATTAATTAGTTAACTTTTTTTTAATCGATTGACAGCACTAATATTTTTATTTTTGAATAATACTAATGCCTACTTACAAAATTGCAATTAGTCAAGAAGTCTTAATAGTTATACATTAAAAACTGACTAAATTTGAAAGAATTGCAACAGGCTACAGATGAAATCCTGAGAAAGAACCTTGTTAAGTTTTTTATGATGTTTAATTTAGGGGGTTAATCTGTGGGTGTGGAATTTGAGTATGTGTATAGAGTTGCCGCATATTCACACTGAATTCAAAAGTGACAAATTTGGGACAGATCGCTTGTTATTCCTCATTTGTAAGCTGATTTAGATAAAGAACCTGCTAAATGAATAAATGTAAACAAGTGTGGAAAGAGAGCAGTGCTCATTCATAAACACTAATTGAAGAATTACAGTTTGATTTGAATTACACATTTAATTTGTTCATCTGTGTGGATTAATTTTATTAATTCTTAAACTATACGTTTTGTATTGTATAACCATATATGTATATGCAACCATATCCTGCATGAATTGTCAGGGTGAATTGTGAATTAACTTTGTTGCGCCATCTTGAGGCTGTGGGTGAAATACCTTTGGCATTTTATCCAGGATATAAAATTAACACTGGGCAAGTGCCAAATAAGAGTAAAAATTGGTGTTGCAGAGTATATAAATTTATTTTTTCTTTAAGTGTATGTAACGGTGATACTCGCCAGCCAGGCAATCAATGGCCACATGTTTTAGAGTGAAGAGCGACATTGTGTTTATTTATATGCAATCATGATCCAGTTTTTTCCAGTACCAACCCTCTTCACAAATTTGTAATGAGAGTAGTTCTTAAATCAACAAAGCAGCAGATTTGAGGTTTTACACCAATCTAAAAGCTCTAGTTTAACATTTAAAAGCAAAGAAATAAAGACAGGCATAAATATTAGTAGGCTATTGTAATTTTAATGTTGTTCTGTAAAATAAAATTATTATTATTATGTAGAGATATTGAAATTGAAAAAAACTTGTCTTTCCTTTTGCTTTTTCGTTGCTGATCACATCTGATTTATGTGAATATCCTGCATAATGAAGGCAGAATTTGTGGGAATGATTACAATTAGTGCCTTTTAATCTCTTAATTAATTTTTTTTCTAATATGTGGATTGACTTCTCTTTGCGTAAATGTATTGTAAATACAGAAGAGGAAATAAATGACGATGTTTGCCTTTTTGTTCAGGTGCGTTTCTCTGCACTTGTTGTGCTGCTGGAGTTGGCAAACAAGCTGAGGGAGAACTACATGGTTCTACTGCCAGAGACAATCCCATTTCTGGCTGAGCTTATGGAGGGTAAGAACATTATTTAAGCAAATGGGCACACATGTTTTTGTAAATAAAGTACACCATTTTACCTAATGTTATCTTTGTTGTTGCTTTGAGACTTGTTGCATTTTAAGAACACTTAGATCTGTTTCTTTAACAATCAAAAATATTCCAGAATTCAGAATTGAGTTATTCTTCCTCTTTGTTTCACAGATGAATGTGAGGAAGTGGAGCAGCAGGTGCAGAAGGTCATTCATGAAATGGAGATTATACTTGGTGAACCACTGCAAAGCTACTTTTAATCCTACCTGGGACGGATTTCACACCATCACAGGCACTTCTTTTACACCCGTTAATTGTGCATTCGTTATCCTTGTACAATATTTAGTGATGAACTGCTCTGCTGGAACGTGTCTGTCTGCCCACCAGTTACACCTGCACACTTCATCACTGACTAACAGCTCAACATGTCCACAAATTTTGCAAGCCAAAAATCACTGGATGCCATATGCTTTACAGTAGGGTTATATAAAAACGACACGCATGATGTTTAAATGTGTCTATTGTTTTTAAAACAGTAATGGTTTTATATTGAATTTTCTAATGCATACTGATGTACCTCTCTGGAATCTGAATTATCATAAAAAGATAAGTCTGGAAAATGTGCATTTGTGTTTGGTTGAGAAAAATGAAAAGGGTGGAATGAATGAAAGGGTGTAATGCAATACTTTGTTTGCATTAACAATAGAGTTTTAATAGTTTTTAATCTGCTACTCTTTGAACAAGTTTGCTGCATACATGCAATATCTATCATGTTAAATCTATTCAGATCTGAGCCCACTTGTGCCCTTAAGAGAGCCGCTTAGAAAATGGAGCACAGCTGGAAGAAAATAAAACTAGAAGTATTTCGAATTGTGTATTGTAGAAAACAAACAAACATGGGTATATATTCTTCCATTCATTCTTTGCTATAGGAGAAAAAGAACTGTCTCTAAATTTATTAAATCATCAAAATTAAAGTATCTTAGACCCTATACTGACTAAACTACTGAAAGAGTAGCTTCCAGTAGGCATAGATCAGGGTTCCCACGGATCCTTGAAATCCTTGAAAGTTTGTGAATCTGATTAAAAATTTTCAAGGCCCTGGAAAGTTTTTGAAAATAAACAAACATAGATACAGGTCCTTGAAATTTCCATATTATTCCCTCCGGTCCGCTAATATATTATTTCGCCAACACTTTGTGCATACTAGCTTGCTTGATTTACGTTGCACATTTATGCGTTACGTTAAGTGTTTCCCACGTGAGGTACTTTGTGTTGTTTGTTGCCATGACGTTCACACACACGCAAAACTACTAAGATGGTACCTCAACGTTTCACAGACACACCGTGAAACATTGCAAAAATAGGCTGAAACCGCTGAAACATGATGACTGGAAAATGCAAGTTTCAAGATATTTGGCTCACCAAAGAAGATTACAAAGAATGGCTTGCCAGAGATCCAAAGGATTTAATGTTGAATTGCTTTGCTTGTTAAGATAATGTAAAGCCATGAGGCAAGAAAAACTTAAAAGCATATTCATATATCTTAAAATTTCTGGTTACATGAGCCTAAGCTCTTTTCAATAAAATCCATGCAAAAGTTAATATCAGATCATTTTAGAATACAGTATAGTATGTACCAAATATTATTCAATTTTATGCAAAACAGATATACGACAAATATCAGATTTCTGTCATATGGCCAAAAATAAATGCAAAAAAAAAAAAAATTAGCTTTTTTGCATAGTTGTGTTTGACACATGAAAACTGTAACAATTTATCTTACAAGGTGACGCGATGTAACCTTTGCTCTCACTTGAAATGTGTCCCCACATTAAGTCCTTGAATTTGAGGGTATTGGACCTGGAAAGTCCTTGAAAGGTCCTTGAATTTGAAGTTAACCAAGGTGTGGGAACCCTGATAGATCCTCTTCTTAACATTATTAATTCATCAGTGTCATCAGAATATGTCCCAAATGTTTTCAAGCTGGCTGTTATTAAGCCTCTCATTAAAAAAAACATTACTTGAGCCTAGAGAATGTCAACTTCAGGCCAGTCTCAAATGTCTATTTTCTTTTAAAAATACTACAAGGCAGAATCCTCACAACTATGTTGTTTCTTATAAAGAAATTATATCTGCAAAGATTTACAGTCAGCATTTATACCAAATCACAGTAGTGCTCTCATTAGTTACAAATGGCTTGATCTTATCAACCAATTTTGGTTGCATCTCTCTATTAGGGTTACTGGACTTTGGTGCTGCATTTGACACTATCAACCAAAAGATTCTTTTGAATAGATTCAAAAATTATGTTGCCATTAGTGAAATTGCGTGACATAGTTTAAATTGCTCAATTGACCGTTATCAGTTTGTAGCAGTAAATGAAGAGGTCTCATGTCAATCACAAGTTCAATATGTAGTACCTCAAGGCTCAGTACAAGGACCTTTGCTTTTTACCCTGTACATGCTACCCTTAAGAGATTAGAAAACATGCAATTAGTTTCAGTGTTTTTCTGATTATACTCATCTCTGTAGTTTCCCATGGCCTGATGAAATGAAAACAAACAAAGGTTTTAATTATTGGGCCAAAATCTCCACACAATAACCTAGAATACTCTCTTAACACTGCTCTGTCAAGTCTTCATTGTCAGTTAGGAATCTGGGTATACTATTTGACAGCAATATTTCATTTGAAAGCCACATCTCCAGCATTTGTAAACTGCATTTTTCCATCTAAAAAGTATGTCTAAATTGCAAAATGTGTTCAGATATTCAGATCCTGAATATTCTAAATTATACCAATCCACAATATGACTTGTGATGCAGCTTGGAATTAAACCAAACCATGTTGACTTGTTTGAACTGGCCCACTGATTGAGCCTGGTTTCCCACAGGGTCCCACCCTCCATTTCTGTCCTTGCCACTGTCACCTCTGTATATATATGGGTGTATATATATATATTACAGTTAACTAAAACCATAAAATGAATTTTGTCACTTTTAAATAAAATAAACCTTAACTGAAATGATATATAAAAACCTTAAACCTATTTTAATTTCAGCTTGTTGCCAAGACCTTTCTTATTTAATTTTTTTACACGTACTAAAATAACAAAAATAAACTAAACTAAAATTAAATTAAATAAAACACTGCCAAAACAGACAACAGAATAACTAAATATACATAAATATTACTAAAATTAAAATAAAAACAGAAAATATAAAAATCTAAAATAATTCATATATAAATATTAAAGAATAAGAAAATGGCGAATTAAAGACCTGATCCTTACTAGAAGTTTATATTTTCATATGCGCTTTTTATGTTAATGAATAATTTCGTATGCAGATTAGGCGATGGCGTCATCTAAAATCAGTTCTTCCCCATTTACTTTTCTTGAACAAAACAGAAAAGAAAAGCCAGGTTAAGACAGAAGAGCGCGAGCAGCCCAATGACTGTCACCGGACTGCGTGTCGTCACACGTCCTGTAATCTGCTTTGATTTTAGAGCCGCTTATTCCAGACTGCTGCTGGATAAATAATAACAGTGATGAAGAGCTTCAGCGGATTACGAGCCGCTTTTCACATATTCAGAAGAGGCCTCCATCATCATCATTGTTTGGGAATAATAGGTGCACCTTTTTCTAAAGGACAGGTGAGATACAAACCCCCTAAGAAACGTCCTCTCCTCGTCTGAAATAATGATATACATGTATCTAAAAAAGAATATGTTTGCATATAAATCCATGCATGGTGCAGTATGGTAGTGGTCCAGTGCTCATGTTATTGACTGTTACTGCAGCAGAGAGATGGTGTGCAGAGAGGAGCAGACCTCATTCGAGCTGCTGGATTGGTGCAGAAACTTAAAGGGCAAGGTACCACTACTACACTTCCTGATATTACACTGCTTTTATCAATGTACAATACAGTATAATGGACCGTACAGTACAGAGTACAGTATAATGCTTCTAAAATATTCTAAAATACATTTTTGGTTACACTTTATTTTAAGGTGTCTGGGTCACGGTGTAATTATACATTTAAGTACATAACGTTACCTGTCAACATTTGGGTACCAAAATACGGGGAGACCTTATAGGCTAGCCGTTTCCCCGGTAACCGCAGTAAACAAAGCAGCGCAGCACCTGACTTTGAAACTTGCAGCGCTCATATTTAATCATTTAAACCATAGCCTTTTGAAGTGTTAGCTCAATATATCTCAGTTTACATGTATAGGTTTTTTTTTGTTTTTTTTACCGAAGTACCACCTAAGTCTTCTCCTCCCATTTGTACCAGTGGACCGTTTCTGTCACTGCAACTTCCCGAACAGGCGAAGACACACACACACACACACACACACACACACACAAACGAAGTCGTATGCCTGGTGAAAAAAAAACATTTAAAACACGTTCATATTTTAGAAAATGTAGTTCATATTTGCATCATTAATTATTTATCTTATCCACCGCAAATAATCAGAAAGCATTTTTTTTATTACCCGACCCGCGGATTATCCACAGCGCCCGCGGATATAACCGCCATCCGCGCATCACTACTGCGCAGATATCGACGGCATCACTGGGCTGTAGGTTGCCAAGTTGAGGGGACAAATGGGTTAAAATTTGTATGTGTCGATTGTGTGAGAAGGATGCGTTTCATACAAGATCTGGCAACTGGACAACCTTGGAATAAATTGACGTGGTTATTCTATAAATTAGGCTACGGGAGTTTTGCCGGAGGTTAATGTAATTTAGCAAACATATAAAATACGCCTAGTTGGATTTTTATATATATATTTTATCTCTCATATATATATATATATATATATATATATATATATATATATATATATATATACAGGTGCTGGTCATATAATTAGAATATCATCAAAAGTTGATTTATTTAACTAATTCCATTCAAAAGTGAAACTTGTATATTATATTCATTCATTACAAACAGACTGATATATTTAAAATGTTTATTTCTTTTAATTTTGATGATTAGAGCTTACAGCTCATGAAAGTCAAAAATCAGTATCTCAAAATATTAGAATATTACTTAAGACCAATACAAA
Organism: Onychostoma macrolepis; assembly: GCF_012432095.1. NCBI lineage: Eukaryota > Metazoa > Chordata > Actinopteri > Cypriniformes > Cyprinidae > Onychostoma > Onychostoma macrolepis. Next base: position 23,514,566 of record NC_081166.1, read on the forward strand.
GAAAGGATTTTAGAAATCTTGGCCAACTGAAAAGTATGAAAATGAAAAGTATGAGCATGTACAGCACTCAATACTTAGTTGGGGCTCCTTTGCCTGAATTACTGCAGCAATGTGGCGTGGCATGGAGTCGATCAGTCTGTGGCACTGCTCAGGTGTTATGAGAGCCCAGGTTGCTCTGATAGTGGCCTTCAGCTCATCTGCATTGTTGGGTCTGGTGTCTCTCATCTTCCTCTTGACAATACCCCATAGATTCTCTATGGGGTTCAGGTCAAGCGAGTTTGCTGGCCAATCAAGCACAGTAACACTATGGTCATTGAACCAGCTTTTGGTACCTTTGGCAGTGTGGGCAGGTGCCAAGTCCTGCTGGAAAATGAAATCAGCATCTCCATAAAGCTTGTCAACAGAAGGAAGCATGAAGTGCTCTAAAATTTCCTGGTAGATGGCTGCGTTGACTGTGAACTTCAGAAAACACAGTGGACCAACACCAGCAGATGACATGGCAGCCCAAATCATCACTGACTGTGGAAACTTCACACTGGACTTCAAGCAACATGGATTCTGTGCCTCTCCACTCTTCCTTCAGACTCTGGGACCTTGATTTCCAAATGAAATGTAAAATTTACTTTCATCTGAAAAGAGGACTTTGGACCACTGAGCAACAGTCCAGTTCTTGTTCTCCACAGCCCAGGTAAGATGCTTCTGACGTTGTCTCTGGTTCAGAAGTGGCTTGGTTGCCCTTTTCCTGAAGACGTCTGAGCGTGGTGACTCTTGATGCACTGACTCCAGCTTCAGTTCACTCCTTGTGAAGCTCTCCCAAGTGTTTGAATCGGCTTTGCTTGACTGTATTCTTAAGCTTGCGGTCATCCCTGTTGCTTGTGCACCTTTTCCTACCCAAATTCTTCCTTCCAGTCAACTTTGCATCTAATATGCTTTGATACAGCACTCTGTAAACAGCCACACCTTTCAGTAATGACCTTCTGTGATTTACCCTCTTTGTGGAGGGTGTCAATGTTCGTCTTCTGGATCATTGCCAAGTCAGCAGTCTTCCCCATTATTGTGGTTTCAAAGAACAAGAGATACCCAGAATTTATACTGTAGGGATGGTCATTTATTCAAACTCAAATGTAAATATTCTAATATTTTGAGATACTGATTTTTGACTTTCATGAGCTGTAAGCTCTAATCATCAAAATTAAAAGAAATAAACATTTGAAATATATCAGTCAGTGTGTAATGAATGAATATAATATACAAGTTTCACTTTTTGAATGGAATTAGTGAAATAAATCAACTTTTTGATGATATTCTAATTATATGACCAGCACCTGTATATGTATATATATATAGAAAGATTAAAAATACGGGAAAATATTTAAACGGGATGATAGCGGGATAGAATTGTAAAATACGGAAGAATCCCAGGAGAAACGGGAGGGTTCACAGGTATGAAGTACCGAATAAAATATTAATTTTATTTTATGCAACCCTACTATAGAGTTAGGGTTGCATATAATTATGCATACATTCTTACTAAGTACGTGTAACAAGGACACTAAAATAAAGTTTTATCAAATTTTATGCAATTTCATATTCATATTCATTTTATTTATGCAGTTCCTATAAAAGGATGACATGGGATGTTTGCTTTTAGAAAAGTTAAAATGTGATTAAATGTGGTTAAAATGGATAAATGTGTGACTAGTTATTGCATCTAAAAATATAGGCTGTACTACATATTAATTCATTTAAACTTTAACATAAATATTGACGTAAAAAAAGGTAATGTTTTATTTGTCAACTAGCTATTATACAGTACCTGCAACTGCAAATGTGTATTTTAAGGTCAGGCAACATGCAATCGTTGTTTATCATTGGAATTTTTGTAAAAAGAGCTTTACATGTTTCAGAGTCTATATTTGATCTGTCTAACTGTCTGTTGTTGCACAAATGTTTTATAGGGTAACAAACAGCTAGAGGGACTGATGCCATGCAAGGACCAGTGCTGCCATGTGTGCTTTTTATTTATTTATCCTGCCTAAGATGTGATCTCATAGGAGCAGTAACACTTACGTTGCACTCCCCTTTATGTGTGTATTGCAATATTTTGGATTGAGCTCTGTTAATGAATAAGAGTCAAGCGTGTATTTGCACATCAGAACTCAAACAAACCCAGTAATGTTTAATGCTATTATTTTAACACTTGAGCTGATGGTAGAACAGAACTCTACAGGTCTAAAAGTTAAATCGGTGACAGAATGTCTAAAATAAGTGATTTATTTAAATAGTCATTCCAAGATTCTTACATATTTGAAGGATACTTTCAACAGCATTCATTTAATAATTTAAAAGCACACTTTTGAAACTCCATGAAACTAAATGAATGTCTCCAGCCTTCCAGTTTTGACCTTTTAAATAATATAATATAATATAATATAATATAATATAATATAATATAATATAATATAATATAATATAATATAATATAATATAATATAATATAATATAATATAATTATTTTTATAGATAGTATTATATAAATTGTTTTATTGTATTATTAAATATGTATAATTATATATATTTTTCTTCTTCACAAATATAAAGAATAAAGAAGTGAAAGAGAAACACTTCTACAAACTCAACCTCATGCTACAATTTTTCAGTTCAGAAGAAATGGATGAAATAAAGGAAGATATAGCCTACTAAAATGGTCACCCAAAATGTGAGGGGTGTACTCACTTTTGTGAGATACTGTGTATATATATATATATATATATATATATAAGCTCAACTATATGTTATATATATATATATATATATTGTCCCTATATCTTCTCAAGGGACAATTCTATAGAAATGAAACTTGGATATATTTTAGAGTAGTCAATGTGCAACTTGTATAGCAGTACAGATTTACTGTCCTCTGAAAATAACTCAACATACAGCCATTATTGTCAAAAAAGCTGGCAACAAAAGTGACATATATATATAAGCTCAACTGTATGTTATTCGGACACTGACTGAGTTTTTGTGCTTTTGCCTTTATACACCAATACAATGGATTTGAAATAAAACAATCAAGATGTGTTTGAAGCGCAGACTTTTAGCTTTATTTTAAAAGGTTCCTCAAAAATATGACATTTACCATTTAGGAGTTACAGCCATTTTAAGCAAAGTACCTCCATTTTCAGGGGCTCAATAGTATTTGGACAAAGTGACATAATTGTAAATATAAGCACAATTTTAATACTTGGATGAAAATCCTTTGCGGTCAATGACTGCCTGTAGTCTAGAGCCCATGGACATCACCAAATTCTGGAAATGTTTTGCCAGGTCTTCACTGCAGCCACCTTGAGTTGCTGCTTGTTTGTGGGTCTTTCTGCTTTCAGTCTTGTCTTCAGTAACTGAAAAGCATGCTCTATTGGATTGAGATCAGGCGAATGACTTGGCCATTGAAGTATATTTCATTTCTTCAATGGCCAAGTCATGGTCATGCCTTTTGAAGTATGTTAAGGTCATTATCCATCTGCACTGTGAAGCTGTGTCCTATCAGTTTTGTAACATTTGGGTGAATGCAGAGAGCATAGCCTTAAAGACCTCAGAATTCATCCTGCTACTTCTGTCAGTTACATCATCAATAAACACCAGTGAGCCGTCCATTGGCAGCCATACATGCCCATGCCACAACACTGTCGCCACACCATGTTTGACACTTGGTGTGCTCTGGATCGTGAGCTGTTCCTTTCTTTCGCCATACTTCTCTCTTCCCATCTAGTTAATCTTGGTTTTATCAGTCAAAAGAATCTTATTCCAGAACATGGGAGGCTTTTTTAGATGTCTTCTGGCAAAGTCTAATCTTGCTTTCCCGTTCTTGAATGTTACCAGTGGATTGCACCTTGTTGTAAACCCTCTGTATTTACATTCATATAAGCGTCTCCTGATTGTAGATTTTGACAATGATGTGCCTACCTCCTCCAGAGTATTCTTGTATTCTTTTCACATTACATTTAGTCATTTGGCAGATGCTTTTATCCAAAACGACTTACAATGTAGAAGCAAATTGACCAACGAGAGAGCAACAATATACAAGTGCTGTAACAAGCCTCAGTTAGTCTAGCACAGTGCACATATCACATTTTTTTTTTAAATAAATAAATTAGACCAAAGCGAATAGAATAGAATAGAATAGAATAGAATAGAATAGAATAGAATAGAATAGAATAGAACAAAATAGAATAGGTAAGTGCTAGTTTTACTTGGTCAGTTGATGGTGAAAAAGATGTGTCTTTAGATGTTTTTTGAAAATGGCTGAAGTCTCAGCTGCTCGGATTGAGATAGGCAGGTCATTCCACCAGCTGGGGACAGTCCAGGAAAAGGTCCGTGAGAGTTATTTTGTGCCTCTTTGGGGTAGCACCACAAGGCATCGTTCATTTGCAGAACGCAAGCTTCTGGAGGGTGCGTAGGGCTGAACTAGCGAGTTTAGATGTATTGGTGCAGTGCCAGTGGTTGTCTTGTAGGCAAGCATCAGTACTTTGAAATTGATGCGAGCGGCTATTGGCAAGCTGATGAAGATAGGTGTAACATGAGCTTTCTTCGGCTCGTTGAAGACCACTCTGGCTGCTGCATTCTGGATCAGTTACAGAGGCTTGATAGTACATGCAGGAAGGCCCGCCAAGAGAGCGTTACAATAGTCCAGTCTGGAGAGAACAAGGGCTTGGACAAGGAGTTGTGCAGTCTGCTCTGTTAGGAAGGGTCTAATCTTCCTAATGTTGTATAAGCCAAACCTGCATGACTGGGCCATCATAGCAATAAGGTCTGTGAAGCTTAACTGATCATCCATCACAACACATAAGGTTCCCGGCTGTCCTGGAAGGAGTTATGGTTGACGAACCTATCTGTATAGAGAGGTTGTAATGAAGTACTGGGTTGGCTGAGACCACGAGCAGTTCTATCTTAGCAAGGTTGAGTTGAAGGTGATGAACCTTGATTCGGCCAGAAATGTCTGTCAGACAGGCTGCAGTGCAAACAGCTACTGTCGGATCATGGTTAGAATGAGAAGTAGAGTTGGAATGTCATCAGCATAACAATGATAGGAAAAGCCATGCTTCTGAATGACATATCTTAAAGATGACATGTAGATGGAGAAGAGAAGTGGTCCAAGCACTGAGCCTTGAGGAACCCCAGTAGCAAGAAGTTGTGACTTAAGCCCGGCTCACACTGTGCGATTTTGGCCACGATTTGGTCGTCTGAGACAAATTTTTTAAATCCTAAAAGATTCCTACAATCCTAGGCTAAAATCTGTAGTCTTTGATCACTGGTTTGACACTGGATTGGCTGTTGCGATCAAATTTCACCTCCGGCGAAATTCTGGCAGTGTCAGAAGATTTGGCGCACAGACCTGCAGTGTGACTACCCCTACGATGAATGTCAATCTGTCTCCGTTTTTCAAGGCAAGCTATGAGCAGAATTAATGCTAGAGATTTCTTCTATCCGCCATAAACTCCGGCGCTCCCGTCCTGTTTTCATGTGGGTCTGTAGAGCTGCATACACTATTCTTCTTAAATATGCCGGTATTGCCGCCGTTCATATACTTTTCATGACAGCCAACATTTCGGTCCCGCGTGCAATGCAGTTCGCAGTCACTGGACGTGTATGGGTTGATAATGTAAAACTCCGGACAAGTTTTCTTGCACGCACCCGTTTTTAACTCGTCTTGACTGTTGTACAGTCTAACATTAACGACAACTGAGATCCCATAGTGTGACATGATCATCATGTTTGTGCAGTCTGACAAGTACAATCCTAAAGGACTTTTAAAAAATCGCACAGTGTGAGCCCGGCTTTAGAAACCTCAACCCTCGAAGACACCCTGAAGGACCTACCGGAGATGTAAGACTTGAACCACTGGAATGCGGTTCCTGAGACACCCATCTTCATGAGGGTGGACAGGAGGATCTGGTGGTCAACAGTGTCAAAAGCAGCAGACAGATCCAGCAAGATGAGTACTGAGGATTCGGAAGCCGCTCTTGCCAGTCTCAGGGCTTCAGTAACCGAGAGCAGTGCAGTGTCAGTTGAGTGGCCGGTTTTGAAGCCAGATTGGTTGCTGTCCAGGAGGTTATTCTGTGCAAGAAACTTAGAGAGTTGGTTGAACACAACTCGCTCAAGTGTCTTTGCAATGAACGGAAGAAGGGAGTTTTCTAAAAGTGCTGGATTTAGAGAGGGTTTCTTAAGCAGTGGGGTTACCCGAGCCTGCGTGAATGCTGCGGGAAATGTACCAGAGTGAATAGAGGTGTTGTAATGTGAGTTATACCCAAGGAAAGGATTCTGTGATCATCCACTTTAGTTGTCGTCCGTGGTCTTCCAGGTCTTTTGATGTTGCTGAGCTCACCAGGGCTTTCTTTTTTTCTTAAGAATTTAGCCAACAGTTCATCTGGCCACATTTAAGGTTTCTGCTATCTCTCTTATAGATTTATGTTGTTGTTGTTTTTTTTCAGACAATATTTGGCTGAGATACAACAATTTGAAAATCTGGAATCTGAGGGTGCAAAAAAATCAAAATACTGAGAAAATCACCTTTAAAGCTGTCCAAATGAAGTCCTTATCAATGCATATTACTAATGAAAAATTTAAGTTTTAAATATATTTACAGCTGGAAATTTACAAAATACCTTAATGGAACATGATCTTCACTTAATATCCTAATGATTTATGGCATAATAGAAAAATCGATCATTTTGACCCATACAATATTTTTGGCTATTGCTAGAAAACCCGTGCTACTTAAGACTGGTTTTGTGGTCCAAGGTCACTCATATAATATGTATATATATATATATATATATATATATATATATATATATAATATGTATGTATTATGGGGTAAATGTAAGATTTATTTAAGCCAATCTTTCCTGATTTTAATATATTAAGACTAACAAATATGAATGGAAAATTTATGCAATTCAAACACATAAATCTTAAATTTAGGCCTAGATATTTTATTTTCTGAGTGCAACTCCCTTCTCCATTCAGTTTAATTGTATGGAAAAGAATGGTCAGTACACTTTTCCTTTTGTGTGTTAAAGCTACAAAATCATATCCGTTGTAAATGATGACAGAAAGCCCTCTGTCCTGCTCCAGGTTGTGTAGTGAAGGATTATGGGAATCTGACTTTTGAGGACGTTCCCAATGATGAGCCAGTTGGCAGACTGAAGAGTCCGAAAGCAGTCGGCCGTGCCAATGAGCTGCTTGCAGGAGCTGTGCAGAAAATCAAGAGCGATGGCAACACTTGTGTGATGCTGGGAGGAGATCACAGGTAATTGTGTGCTTCTAGTTCTGTTCAATTTAATGTTTGAACCTATTCTCAGCAATGTGTTTGCTGTTTTTACAGCTTGGCGATTGGTTCGATCTCTGGTCATGCTGCCTCAAGACATGAGCTGAGTATTTTATGGGTGGATGCACACGCAGACATCAACACACCTTTAACCACACCAACGGGAAACATTCACGGCCAACCGCTGTCATATCTCATCTATGAACTGCACTCAAAGGTGACTGATGGTCTTTAATCATTTCAGCACCTTTGTTAAAGTTTGTGTAATATGTTATACAGTCATTATCTTACTGTCAGTCTCATCACAAAAAACTCCTAAAGAGATGTTCGACTTTAACTTCCTGACCATGGCTGATGTGCAGTTGTCATTATCTGTGCCTTTAGCACACTCATAACTAATAAACATTAACAACTAACTTATTGATGAAATCATAGAAATTTTTTTAAACTCTCAGAAAAGCATGTTCATGTTCTTTAAAAAAAGCGATTAGGATTATTTTGCTTTGTGACCATATATATAATACATAATACAAAATCTAATTTTCATTATTGTGAAGTGAAGAAATGCAATATATGCATACATATACATTATATATATACTATATATATATATATATTGTATAGTAACAAGAATTTATGTAAGAAATCAGCTTAGTTGGCATGAAAAAAATACAAAAACCTCAACAGTGCTAAAGTAGACTTTCATTTCTTTCTAGCAAAATATAATTTTCTGTTTATATATTTTATTCCTGTTTGAGGTTCAAGTGAAATACTACTATTAATAGGTTACACTCATTTAGCTTGATTTGAGATGGCCATTTATGATTTAAAACATTGATAATATTTTGTAAAAAAAAATCAAAAATCAAATCTTTTTTAGATTCCCATAATTCCAAATTTCTCATGGTTAAAGCCTTGTGTAGCAGCTAAGGACATTGTCTACATTGGACTGAGAGATGTGGACCCAGAAGAACAGTAAGTCTGTAGATTCTACAAAATAATTCATGCATCATATCACTATTTCATGATTCGGTATGAAGTCCAAATCACACTTACATCACAGTTATATCCTGAAACACCTTGGAATCAAAACGTTCTCCATGACAGAGGTTGATCGGCTTGGAATAGCAAAAGTAATGGAGCAGACGTGTGATCACATGTTTTCAAAGTACGTGTGTGACTTATTTTCTAATTTTCATGACCTAATTTTCAAAAAATCTTCATAAGAGTAAATATGTATTGAAGCATTGCTACTCTTTCTGGATCAGGGTGAAAAAACCCATCCACCTCAGTTTTGACATTGATGCACTGGATCCATCGGTCTCACCTGCAACAGGCACACCTGTAGCGGGAGGACTGACCTACAGAGAGGGCATTTACATCACTGAACACATCTGTCAGACAGGTGAGGATATGTAGATCTCTGAATGGTAAGAGATTTATAAAACTTCCATGCTAACAAACTGGCAGCTATTTGGCCTTTCTGAAATTATTAACCAAAAATCCATGCCCACTTGTCTGATGAACAAATGATTTAGCTCCCTCTTGTGTCAGTTTCAAAATAACAACCCAGTTAATGAATAACTATATAACATTTTGTGTTTAAATATTTTTAGTAGAAAATATCAAGTAAAATAAAAGTTTAACCAATTCTGTGTGCATCTCAGTAAAGTGAATTATAATAAATCTAGATGCTCTCTAGAGTGCACTCTAGATCAGCTACTAAGAAGCCATATTAACATTTCTTTGTTTGGCTATTGCAAAGTGAGGAAATTTCATTATCATAATCCTTCTTGGTCTTTGTTTGGCATGTTGATATGAATGTATGTTCTTGACTTCCCTCCAGGTCTTCTCTCAGCTGTAGACATGGTGGAAGTGAACCCAAAGCAGGGAAAAACAGAGGATGAAATTAAATCAACAGTAAACACTGCTGTGGATCTGTTACTGGGCTGCTTCGGACGGGTCCGCGAGGGGTCTCATGAGCCCGATTACCAAATTCCAAATCCATAAATCACAGGCTTTTTTTGTTGTTGTTATATTTACTTACGGTCATCGAATTTTGGCCATCATGCAATTTAAAATGGTAATTTCCATTTATTTTATTCCTGCATAAAAGTGAATTCCAAAGATATATATGCAAATTATACCACAGTATATATGCAGAACTTAAAAAGTTGTACATAAAGTGTGATTTTTTTTTTTTTTTTCAGAGGCAACATCATTTTAACTAAAAAGCCATTGTTGCCAGGTTGATTAACAATGTTTAATGCAAGAAATAAAATAATCATTTTATTGAAAAATATTTTGGTTTCTTGAAGCATCTTGAAGACGTTGCCACAGTTCTTCTGGATTTAGTCTGTCTCAGTTTGTTCTGCTTCTTCGTGTCATTCCAGACAGATTGGATGATGATAATGAGATCAGATCTCTGTGTGGAGCACTGGCTGTTGTCAGACTCCTTGTGCAAATAAAAAAACTCACTGGATTTTTACAATTAATGTCAAAATGAATGTTTGGAAATGTAAACTGATATTTCCTACTGACACACTACAGCAAAAGATAGAAATAACTAACTTAAATCCATTTTTTAGCTGGTGAAAATACTAGTGTTTAATAATTTGGACTAAAAAGTTATAATAAAGGAGACAGTGAAGCAAAAAAGATTCATTTTGGAAAAACATTTTTATTAGTCTCCTATCATTCTGTGAACATTGCAAACAAGCATTTTATGTTCTTTCTTGCATTTGTCACTTTGGTCTGGCTGTCAGTCAGAATAAGTGTTGAAGATATGCTGATATGATGGCATTATACAGCTCAATAGTTAAAGGCTTATTTGTAAAGGAGTGTTGTCAGGAATAGCTCCATCCTTTGAAGCCCTGGTGTGCAATGACAAAAGGCACTAACAGAGGTAATGTAACTGTAGGCTGGCTCACACACACATACTCTTCAGTTAAAATAAATGTGACAGGTCACATGTTGGCTGCTGCGGACACAGTGGACATGAACAGCAGGGAGGGTGCTGTTCATGTTTTCAGAGTCCAGGGGGAGGAGTGCATGAGGAAGATGGTGGAGGTGTTTGATCAATCTGCCTCTTTCAGGCCGCATGGTCTCCTGAACTCCTGACCTCTCTCGTGGATCCATTTATTTGACACTAATGGACAGAAAGAACAGAAAAGACATCGGACAGATTGTTTTTTTTTAATTTCTCTAAGAAATCCATTGTGCCATCTCAAGCTAAATACATGGTGAGTTCATAAAGTTTAGGAAGCTTTAGAAGGTAGCATCGATAGTTCAAACAGACATAACTAACTATCACATTATAAATGAATAAAATAATTTTTTTGATTTAATACATTATTTTAACAAGGGACAGTTGTGATAGTAACAGGGTTGACACAACATGACTTCAGGGCTTAAATAATAGATTATGCCAACTAAAATATGTATATTTGCTAAAACAGCAGGAAATACAAAAAAGCTTCGCTGAGTTTAATTTGACATTACTATTTGCTTGAGTGCATAAATATAAAAAAATAAATAAATGTAATGCTGATAGTAACATAGTTTACATTTTTAAAGACAAATAGAGACAAACCGAACATAATTCAAGATGAAGCTTTGGATGAAGACTTATTTATGTTCACTTCCTAAAAAGGTGAAGTCATTAAAAGGGTTTTATTCAGTTATGGGATAAAATAGTATTGTAATAAGTGATAATTATGATGGTAACAGGGTTGACATATAACACTACTACAAGATTTTTATATGGATGATGGATTATGCCAACTAAAATGTGCTTATTTGCTAATACAGCAGGAAATACTCATGAAGAAAGTAAAATGGTTGATAGTTTATTTTGACATTAAGAACTATTTGATAAAGTGCATGAAGTATTAGAATGAAAAAGAAATGCAATGATGGTAACAGTTGATGATTTAAGATTGTGACAAACCAAACGTAATAGATAAGATAAAGTCATTAAAAATGAGAAGACTTTTATTTGTGTTCAGGGTTGATAAAGTCATTAAGAGGTTTTTTTTCATTTATGGAAAAATTCATTATTTTTATAAACAATAATTGTGATGGTAACAGGGGTGACATATAACATGCTTTCAAGCTGCAAGATGCTTTTAAATGCAAGATTCAACTAAAATGTGCTTGCTTGTTAATACAGCAATAAATTCTCAAAGCAATAAAGAAAAAAAAAGGGTTAATCATTTAATTTGACCACTAACTATTTGCTCAGGGGCATGAATTATTGGAAAAGAAATGTAAAGCATAGTTGACAATTTTAGATGATATATCTAACATAATATATTAACAAAAAGAGAAGAATTTTATTATAATTAATTTCCATGAAAGGATGTTGATGTCACTAATTTCTTTTAATGATTATTTTTTATGGAATAATACGTTATTTTAACAAGGTATATTTATAATTGTAATGGGGTAATGGCGAAAAGGCCTATAATAATAATAATTAGTAAAAACTATTGACAGTTAATTGTTGTTAAAATCAGTATATACAAATTAGGCATTTTATATAGAAATACATAGATTACTAAAATGTTCACGATACATTTCAGAGCATAAAGAAAATCTCCTGGAAATACACTGTGTGTGAGACACTCACCCCACTTGTTACCCAGCAGTACTGGACAAGCTGCGTGTCTCGTGCTGTAATCTCCCTCTCCACTGGGAAACAGATTATACCAGAATACGGCTGTACCCTGAACACAGACACACACACAAAAAGTGCCAGTTATAAATAGAAAAGGCAGCCGTATCATTGTTCACACTTAAGAATATTCTTTCTACAATAAGTACTCATTTGAAAAGTGTGCTAAGGTATACTTCTTTATCACAAGGGCAAGTAAAATATTGATCATTTTGGCATCAAATTTCTGGCAAAAAGAATGTTGTATATTGTCTATATTGTGATATATATGGTTTCTGTAAAAAAGAAAAAGAAAAAAAAAGACCATTTTTATAAAACCCTCAGACATATAAACAAACAGCACCTTCATTGGCTTTACTGAAGCTCCAACTTCTGGAAAGACCGTGGCACCCCCTGCAGCTACATCACTCATCTGCAACAAAGCCCATGTTTTACAGGGAATTTCATACCAAGTGATGATGAGAGAAGAAGAACCAATCCTGGCACGACAGATCAAATCCTACTCACATAGAAGAGCCAGGTTGCTATTCGATTTCCTGTGCCCAGCTCTTTAAAGGCATCTGGTTCATCTTTCTGGTGGAAAAATGTTAAAATGACACGTTATGAATAAATTGCATGTGTGACCACCCTGCGTTCTTAATGTAACAGGGTAACGATGAAAGAACTTTGTATTTACTCGTCCAAAGTCAAAGTGGGGCTCATATTGTCCACCAACACCATAATTTGCCACCTAAGAGGGGAAAAAAAGTATAAATTCAAAAAAACTGAACCTATCTATTCTCAGTCTTGTGCATTAAATGCCTCATGAACCTTACCTGTAGCTCTTCTGCTGTTTTGACATCGAGGCCTGTGATGTCTTCTATGCGCTGGTTTATAAGATCCACAACTGGATGCTCATAAGCCGCCAACCACGCACTGAGAGAAGAAACAATAATAACTTCATACTCCTACTGAGAACTATCAGTATCACATTTTATATTTTAGTTTCAAAACAGAACAAATCCAGCTGCAGGATTAGAGTTCAGCAATAAAGTAAAGCAATGTTTAGTGTGTGATTGAACTTTTAGTATTGTTAGTATGAAGCATTCAAGTAATAGATTTAGATAAGACTGTGCCCATGCAGAACTCGTCACCGCCAAGCATGTCAAAATGACCCATCCTTTGAATTAGGTTAATTAGATACTGTATATTCATGAACTTGTGAATCAGTCTGTGAGTTAATGACAGAAATGAGTCAGTGTTTGGTTCGTCTTAAACAGGTAAGTTTGTGATGAGATGGCCAAGGTTACAGAAATGCTATTAATAATTTACAAAGGCAGCATGACTTCAAATAGTAAAACTGAATTCTCTATCATGAGAGGCACCCATGCAGTCCATAGTATCATTTCAGAGGTTATGCAGGTATCATGAGGTTTCTCAAATTTAACAACAGCGTGTGAAAGCATCCTCATTTTTAATATGAGCTCCTCACATTAATAAAACATTATAAAAGTTCATTTAAGGTTTAAATATAACAAATATAACATTAAAATAATACAAACAAAATATATTTTTTTAAAACTACAGTGGGGCAAAAAAGTATTTAGTCAGCCACCAATTGTGCAAGTTCTCCCACTTGAAAAGATGAGAGAGGCCTGTAATTTTCATCATAGGTATACCTCAACTATGAGAGACAAAATGAGAAAAAAAAATCCAGAAAATCACATTGTAGGATTTTTAAAGAATTTATTTGCAAATTATGGTGGAAAATAAGTATTTGGTCAATAACAAAATTTCATCTCAATACTTTGTTATATACCCTTTGTTGGCAATGACAGAGGTCAAACGTTTTCTGTAAGTCTTCACAAGGTTTTCACACACTGTTGCTGGTATTTTGGCCCATTCCTCCATGCAGATCTCCTCTAGAGCAGTAATGTTTTGGGGCTGTCGCTGGGCAACACGGACTTCCAAAGATTTTCGATGGGGTTGAGATCTGGAGACTGGCTAGCCACTCCAGGACCTTGAAATGCTTCTTACGAAGCCACTCCTTCGTTGCCAGGCGGTGTGTTTGGGATCATTGTCATGCTGAAAGACCCAGCCACGTTTCATCTTCAATGCCCTTGCTGATGGAAGGAGGTTTTCACTCAAAATCTCACGATACATGGCCCCATTCATTCTTTCGTTTACGGATCAGTCGTCCTGGTCCCTTTGCAGAAAAACAGCCCCAAAGCATGATGTTTCCACCCCATGCTTCACAGTAGGTATGGTGTTCTTTGGATGCAACTCAGCATTCTTTCTCCTCCAAACACGACAAGTTGAGTTTTTACCAAAAAGTTCTATTTTGGTTTCATCTGATTCTCCCAATCCTCTTCTGGATCATCCAAATGCTCTCTAGCAAACTTCAGACGGCCCGGACATGTACTGGCTTAAGCAGGGGGACACGTCTGGCACTGCAGGATTTGAGTCCCTGATGGCGCAGTGTGTTACTGATGGTAGCCTTTGTTACTTTGGTCCCAGCTCTCTGCAGGTCATTCACTAGGTCCCCCATGTAGTTCTGGGATTTTTGCTCACAGTTCTTGTGATCATTTTGACCCCACGGGGTGAGATCTTGCGTGGAGCCCCAGATCGAGGGAGATTATCAGTGGTCTTGTATGTCTTCCATTTTCTAATAATTGCTCCCGCAGTTGATTTCTTCGCACCAAGCTGCTTACCTATTGCAGATTCAGTCTTCCCAGCCTGGTGCAGGTCTACAATTTTGTTTCTGGTGACCTTTAACAGCTCTTTGGTCTTGGCCATTGTGGAGTTTGGAGTTGGACTGTTTGAGGTTGTGGACAGGTGTCTTTTATACTGATAACAAGTTCAAACAGATGCCATTAATACAGGTAACGAGTGGAGGACAGAGGAGCCTCTTAAAGAAGAAGTTACAGGTCTGTAAGAGCCAGAAATCTTGCTTGTTTGTAGGTGACCAAATACTTATTTTACCAAGGAATTTACCAATTAATTCTTTAAAAATCCTACAATGTGATTTTCTGGATTTTTTTTTCTCATTTTGTCTCTCATAGTTGAGGTATACCTATGATGAAAATTACAGGCCTCTCTCATCTTTTTAAGTGGGAGAACTTGCACAATTGGTGGCTGACTAAATACTTTTTTGCCCCACTGTATATATATATATATATATATATGTGTGTGTGTGTGTCTGTCTATTTATGTAAAGACATGCCCTGGCCCCTGAAGTGTGTTTCACTAGTTTCTAAGAAACTCTCAGTAACTCATTTACTTACTCTTATGTTTTTCCAAATCTGTATTCATTTTTTGTCTGAAGAACACCAAACTGATATTTGAATATCTGTTTCACAGGTCAACAAAGAGAATTCTGGGTAAAGAGGGAAAGGAGGAGCAGACAGATGTGACCTCTGCCCTTCATCTTCGACCCCTTACCTCTTGGAGACTCTGTACTGGGCGGTGGTGAGTTTGCCAGTTTGAGGGTCATGCACAGTGGCGCGCCTGAGCTATAGAGCCAGCACAGAGAAAAAGAGAGAAGATAGAAAGAGAGAGGTGAAAGTTGCTATCACTATATTCTGTTGTTATACTGAACTACACCAACTGTGGACTTGGACTGCATGGGTGGTTTATATGTAACACTGCGGATAGCTTCTGCCTGGGTTGAACTGCTACTGATACCAAGTTCACTGATTATGTACCTGTTGTGTGTAAAGAAGCAGTGGAAAAGCAACATTCCCAAGAATAGCAAAACAAATAGGGATATCTATTTATTATGCATGGTGTAAACATGTATATATGGGCTGGTGGCTGGTATTTACTGTGCAATAACAATAGAATTATGTCAAAAAATATGCAAGTATATACTACAAATATAACATTTCTTACTATTATCAGTGTTTATAAACAGATTTTGCCGCTTAATACTTTTGTGGAAACCAAATCAGCATATTAGAATGACTTCTAAAAGATCATGTGACACTGCAGACTGTAATGGCTGCTGAAAATTGGCTGCTGAAAAGATGCTTAAAATTTATTAAAATAGAAAACAGTTCTTTTAATTTGTAATATTATTTTACAGTATTACTGTTTTACTGTATTTGTAATCAAATACATGGAGGTAAGCATGAGCGACATCTTTCAAAATTATAAACAATATAGGATTATTCCAAACTTTTGACTTTGGACCACCCACCCATACTATGCATGTGATATAAATCCCCTTTGTTTGGGCTCTTGTTGCTTTTCCAGCATGCAGCAGGGGGAACTGGTGGGTTGGCTGTGTTACAGGCCAACAAGAGCCTTACCTTTTACTGATGCGATATTGGGCAGTCTCTAGAACACCAGTAATGGGGTTGGAGATGGTGGCTCTGCGCAGCTGTTGAGCCAACCGGCCAAGAGTACACAAGTTACACAGCAGCTGCACTCTCAGTGACCGACTACAGACCAACACACTCTTTCTGTTTGTCATGATATCTAATTAACTTGAGCACCAGCATTCTAACTCTACATGAGCCTTTGATTACACTCTGTCTGGATTTTGAACTTTTAAACGGCCTCTGAATTATGACAGATCAAAGGTTGTGATATTCTGAGGGGTGTTATCATAAGTGACCCTGGACCACAAAACCAGTCAAAAGTAGCACGGGTATATTTTTAGCAATAGCCAACAATACATTGTATAGGCCAAAATTATAGATTTTTCTTTTATGCCAAATATCATTAGGATAATAAGTAAAGATCATGTTCCATGAAGATATTTTGTAAATTTCCTTCTGTAAATATATCAAAACTTAATTTTTGATTAGTCATATGCATTGCTAAGAACTTCATTTGGACAACTTTAAAGGCAATTTTCTCAATATTTAGATTTTTTGCACCCTCAGATTCCAGATTTTCAAAAAGTTGTATCTCGGCCAAATATTATCCTATCCTAACAAACCATACATCAATGGAAAGCTTATTTATTTGAAATCTCAATTTAAAAATGACTGGTTTTGTCGTCCAGTGTCACATAATAGAAAAACTCCAAATTCAGGAGATTTTACTTGCTTAATTTAACACAAAATTAAACCTTACTGATAAACTAATACCAAAGAAGTAAAAATGTCGGAACTGGTAAGTTTACATCAGTGTAACTTAAAGTTCAAATGAATTTCAAGGTGCAGTAAATAAACTATTGTTTACACCTCACAGTTGTCACTACTGACATGGATACACAGGTTTGTGCTTACCAGTGTCGTTGTAGAAATACTCTATTCAAAAACATATTTGTCAATGTTACCGAATGTGTCTTCATCTCATGTGTGGACATCATTTTAAACATATTTGTCAGATTTTAAGAGACGAAACTTTGTCAGTGGAAAAATACTTGTGCACCTTCAAATAATTTAGAGATGAATGTTTTTGTAATGGACATAAAAAAAATTCAAAGTCCATTTGAGCTTTCTCTTCATCATATTTGATGTGCTCTATGTATGTGCCTTGATCAGCGTTTACATATAAATACATGCTTCAATTAAATCTGTTCATTATATTGAGGGTGTATTCACACCAGGAAAGTCCGATAGTTCACTTGCTTTGTTCCGGACCAAATAGAATGTTTTGTTTTGTTTGGTGTGGTTCGCTTTCACACTGCCCTTTTTGCAAGTGAACCAGAAATTGTAAACAAAACCACACGTGTGCCAAGGTCATCCATTCATTGGACAGAAATTCTCAAGCAGGGAAAACGGGAGGTGCAAAAACAGGCTAATCATGGAGATTTTTCGTAGTGCAATTTTTATTCTTTTACTGATTACTTTATTCTTTTGCTGTTATGAGATACTAATATGAAGAAACTTATGAGCATCAAATGTCACACAATGTAATTACGACTTGCCGAAAATAAAATCTATAGATATAAAATACTTAAAGCATATCAAAATATTAGTTTAAACAATTAACCTAGATAAATGTGCGCTAGGCACATATCCAATCGTTTATGCAGCGAGTGGAAACTGAAGCGCGAAATACTCCGTAATTGTTGCTCATAAAGGTAAGAATAATACATCGTTCGGAACTGTAAAGGGTCTATTTTTATTTGTGTGCACTCACAATATCAAGAAAACGTAGTGCTTTTCTAAAATAAAGAAAACTAATAGGATGCGCTTGCCGTCCCGGTCTTGAAACTAAATAATTCACATCCAAAACAAAAACTCTTTCATTATAATCTGTAAAGATGCATTTCTTTCTAAAGAAGCGTCCAATGAGGAGATGGCGAGTCAGGATTTTTAACTTCATCTTTGTGACACTGACTCAGAAAACACTAGTTTATTAATAAATAATTCAAATATCTCCTTACTATTTTCCCCAGACACATTCATTGTAACTTTTGCTGGGGCTTTGCGGCAAGCTTTAGCCTATTTAGAGCGCACATGTCACGTTGCTGTGGGCGCTATGGTCATGAAAACTCATAATTTGCACGCATTTTTAAGCATTGCGGTTTAAAAACAAGTGATTTAAGTGATTGAAATGCAAACAACAGCACTATATGCGTGAGCTGTGTGTTTCTGAGCGTGCTTTCTGCAATTGGGTCGGATCGAGGCCGGTTCATATTCACACCTTAAACGGACCGTACCAGAGTTCGTTTGGAACTGAACCGAGACCACCTCTTCAGCTGGGTCTCGGTTTGGTTGTTTGGTGCACACCAGAGTGCGATTGCTGTATTCACACCTGCCCAAAAGATCCGCACCAAAGGGGGAAACGAACCAGAGTTCATTTTAATCGAACCAAACAAGACAGGTGTGAATACACCCTGATTGTTCATGTCTCTTTAGAAGACTTTACTTCTACATTGTCTTTATAAACTTGTTGAAGCTTGGATGGACAAAAATTATGATAGAATATTAAAAATATCTTGTGTTTCTAAGATCAATGAAAGTCATCTTGAGGTGAGTAAATGATGAACCTTTAAGATTATCCATAGAAATTGTGTGTGTGTGGCCAAATACTTTAATGTGTATAGAAGTTGAACTCACCCTTGGTTTGGCCAACTCCTTGACCTTCTCCATTTCTTTTTCAGTTATAATAGCATGGTAACGTATAATACGTGGACGATCCCATTCATCCTCTTGTTTCACTGGGCCGATTATGTAAAAAGGGTGTCTGTTACCGTTGTAGTAACGGCAGAACAAACGTCTCTGTCTGCGAGGGCTCTGTTAAGATTTAGAATATATATACATATTAGATATTTAATTTTTTATCTTGGGCATGACAAATAAATAAAATGGTTGGCATTTCATGCACTTCACAGCATTACTAGTTAGTTTCAATGTGATGAACCAGGTAGGCACTGTCATGAAAAATCTAATTCGCTGGCTCCCTAAAGCTGCATCTCACTGAAGCATTTGAGGTTTTTTTTATGACTTGTGTTTGCAGTATGCATTGAGCTTTGGTTGACTGAATGGACAAAAATAGCTTTGTGTTATGGCCGTATTACCACCTTGGGTGTGCATAAATAATTCAAAGTCCTGTCTTTAATAATTAATTAACTCGTATACATAAACCACTACTTTATAAATAAGTCAAGTTACATCAATGCAAAGTAAAAAACAGCTGAAATGGCTGAATTAGGTGGCTGTGGAGCTAGAGCTGCACTGATATATTAAAAATAATTAAAAATGAATCGGCTAGTGCATCAAGGCATTTCGTGCGTAATGTGACATTCCAGTGAATATTTATATTAATGCAGCCATTACAGTATTTTATTATTCACCATTCTGACTCCTTGTCCTCTACATAGCTGCTCATATTTCCTCTTTTCAGGGAGATATTCCCCTTTCCCAACCGTCTTTTCTTGTTCTTTCTTGCTATCTTCCTTGACACTCTGCTCTTTCTCAGCCTTCTTCTGTTTGGCAAGCTGGTATTCAAAATACTTTAGGTTCCCAAGTGCTCGCTGGTGCTCAGGATCTGTACAGGAGAGATAAATGATCAAATTCTTAAGGCATTACCAGACTTTAAACCTCCGTATCATGAACTATATGTGTGTAAATTCTGCAATTGAGGCCAGTAAAGCATATGTTTATTTAATTAAATCACAGTCTGCACGATTTGACAATCACACTAAGCCATAACGTGATATGATTTATATTGAGTACTGTGGATCAGACTTACCCACACTCAGCAGTCTCTTGGTGTGGTCCAGAGCTCTTTCCAGCTCCCCCTGCTGGTAGATTGAGTAGCTGAGGTAGTCCAGCACAGTCACAATTTCAATGCTGGATTCTTCTCCTTCATCCAATTGCTTGAGTGCCTGGGCCATCCATAACTCTGTATGGTAGTAGTCTGCATCAGAGTAGGCGATTTTTCCCAGCTCAAAACAATCCTCTACCGTCATGGTGCTTTTAAACGGCATGCCTTTAGTAACACCTACAAGAAAACATGCAATGAGATGTCATACAAATGCAAAAAAGGTGTATCTGAAGTATGTTTGGAAAGCGGAGAGCTCACACTCACCAGGCAGGTCTCCAGAAGAGATGGTCTGTGTGTCCAGTTGATAGGTGTCCTGCAGTCGGAGGAGAGCTTTGGCTGCACCGGTCTGGTCTTCATCATTAGGGAAATACTGACGCTGAATGGTCAGGTTTGAGATAAAACCTAGAAGAAAATGTGGTTATCTTTTAATAATAAAAAAATAAATTATAATAAGAACATCTTGACTTACAATCACTAGGACACATTTCTCAATACGTAGGTCACTTTTTTAAAACTCAAACAACTTTCAGCTTGGCACAACAAAAAATGTTGCATGCAAAATGCACTAAAACTACCATACATGTTTCGGATCAACTCATTCTTCCATAAAACTAGCAAAAGTTTTCACCTAATAAACACACTTTGTTGCTATATATTATACAGGTTTTATTTATTTTATTTTTTACAAAACAAGAATGACAGCTATCCGCATTGTATGTTACATGGTCCATGTATACATTACAGTATCAAATTATTTTACCCCTTTTGTATTGATGGTTATGAAATTGAAAGACCAACATCTGTGTAGGTGTTCATCTACAGCTAATCATTTTCTCAGTCAGTATCTCATTTTTAGATTTGGAATATCTTTAATGTGGTATTATGGAATAAATGTAGAAAATGTCGTATTATGTTTTAAGTTTTAAACTTGAAAAGTTTGAAATTTTGTAAAAAGTGACATAAGTGCTGAGAAATGGGTCCTTGTGATTATAAAAACTGTGATAGTTCACCCAAATATGAAAAATTTGTCATTATTTACTCACTCTTGTATTATTTCAAACATTTTTAACTTTTCCATACAACAAAAATGTACATTAACTAGGGCTGTCAAGCTTAAAAAAATACCAGGCACTAGTAAAGTTTGACAATAAAACCCTTGATGTTGGCTTGACAAAGCCTTGTCTGAAAGTTTAAAATTGTTTAAAAGCTTAAAAAAAAATTCAGAGAAATGCCAATAAAAACACATATCAGGCCATATTAAACCATTTCAGACTGCATTAAACCTCAGTAAAGAAACCATCAACTACTTCAGACTCCATTATCAGACCCCCTGCCACACCACTCCAACCAGAAAATTACAAATCAGAAAACCTCATTAGACGTCTGTTATTGATTGTAAAGAATGTTGCAAGGCATTTCTTGAATGTTTTTAACATGTCGCTTGGTGTTGTTAGCATTTTCTAATATTTTCAGTATTTCTGAGAATAGTTTATAGTCACCTAATATTGATATATTGGTAAAGTAAATATTTCATGTGTATCAGTTGTAAATGCTGAATAAACAGGTTAATATGAATTATAGTGAAACTAACCGTCAGACATGTCTTTGAGCACGAGGTCTTCCACTTCACCCCACTCCGTGTTTAGTCTCTTCATGAGTTTAAAGGCATTGACAGGGTGACCCAAAAACCCCTCTGGGTCCTGTGTGGCTGTCGCTGTTAAAGCATCCAGCTTCTCAGCCCACCTGACAACACACAGTGTCAGAGTGGCTTTATTGTCATTTCAATCACATGCAGCTTGTACACAGTAAAACGAAATGTTGCTCCAAGACCATGGTGCTACATATAACAACGCCACATTACAAGACTGGGAAAAAAAAAAATAATAAAAAAATAAAATGGCTCATCAATTGTCTGATGACAGTTTATCACTGGCTTGTGTAATGAGATAAACCAAACTGCTTTCTAAAACGCATCCCCATTAGAACATTAACAGCAAAATTATGTACTTTGGCTTTTGACAAAAATAAATTTATACAGAAAAATAAATGTAAAAAGGTATAACAGCTCGATGAAATGCACAACGGTTGACAGATCTTGTATGCAGATGTGGCTAACATGAGAGTGTCAAAATAAATTATATATATATATATATATATATATATATATATATATATATATATATATATATTGTGACGAGTCGGCTGCCTCCCCTTATTATCATAGCCACCCAGTCCCTTAATCACCGCCCTTCACCAGGCTTCCGACTGGAGTGCATGTGTGAGAGAGGAGGGGCGCTGAAACAGCCAGGGCTGGCGGCGTGTGATGAGACGCACCTGAACCGAATGGAGCCTCACCACCGCCGCTGTTTAAATGCCGAGCGCGCCTCTCCTCGAGAGACCGATCTCTTCCCCCGTGCATGCACGCTGGTGTCCTCGTGGGTGCCGGATCGTTAACTCTCTGGAAGCGCCGCGAGCCAAAGGAGGACGAAGCCGCCGCCCCTCGCGCCCCGGTCCCGAGAGAGAAGCGCGTGCGGCCGACCGACTCCGCCCCTTACCTGGACCCTTCCTCCTCGAACACTGCCCCACCTTCACGAACCCCGCAGCACGACGAGGACACCAGATCCCCTGTTTATTTTGGACTTTTTTTTTTTTTTTTTTTTTTTTCCCTTTGGACACTTTATTTTTATTACTTGTTTAACTGTGTTCGACTGTCTGTCGTTCGCTCCTCCCGCCACTATCTCCCTCTATATATATATATATATATATATATGTATGTATATACAGGGTTTAAATTGGGCCGGGGCTAAGCCCCGGCACATAGACTCCAGGGCTCGACATTAACGCTTCATTAACGCCAAACAAGTAACATGATTAAAACATCACTAACCAAAAATAATTATGTAAACACCAAAACGCATATATGGATATAGCTGTATGCTATTGACAGTATAAGGTTGCGCTGCTGAGGTGAGGTTCACGCAGCCTCTCGAGGAGAAATCAAAACGCGCAACACTAAGAAACTCAGCATACTGAGGTAAAAATTCAAAATGGAAGGTTTTTATATTTAAAATACAGTTAGTTAGGCAACATCACTCAACGTTTTCACCATTATGGCTGTTTAATAGTTCTATAAACAGTTCAATGAGCAAATACAATAATATTAGGTCACTCACATTTTACCACAGCGCATCTCAAAGCAACCATCCGATTCATTGCTGAATGATTCAGTGTTTTGAACGAATCGGTTGAGTCAAAGTTTCATTAGCCCCATGCATAAACATCTGATGAATCTGCCGTTTGAACGAATCGTTTGAATGAACGACTCAATGACTCACTCATTAAACTCTCACTACTGGCACCTACTGGCGTTTTAATTTAGTTAAAGTATAATTTTCACCATCATTTCTTGTTTGTACATTACATTTTTGTTTTTAAAGAATCTCATAGTTTAATCTAGTTGTATTTTTCAGTGTAAATTTAATTTGACAACGTATAGATAATAACAATCACATTATTATAATTGAATTCAAGTCAAGTCACCTTTATTTATATAGCGCTTTTAACAATACAGATTGTGTCAAAGCACTTAACAGTATCAAAATAGAGGATAGAGTGTCAGTAATGTATAATGATAAGATTAAACACTCAATTTTCAGTTAAAGGCATTTCATTATTGAATTCAGAGATGTCATTGTCTAGCTCAGTTTAGTTTAAATATTATCTGTGCAACCAAATCGGCGATAATCGCTAGAAATTAAGTAATTCATAGATCAAATGTAAGAATTTGAAATTAAAGTTAATGAGATTGAGAAAGTGCCCTCTATAAAAGGTAAAAAAAAATAAAAAATGCCCTTGGATAAAATAAAAAACACGCAGATTTATAGCCTATGTCACAGCTTATAGAAAACCGATGAGAATATTGCATTAGAATAAATCATATTTGCAAAAAAACAAAACACACACATACATAATACATATTTCCATTGTGCTCATTTGTAAGTCGCTTTGGATAAAAGTGTCTGCTAAATTGTTAAAGTACTAAATGTGTATGTGTGTATATATATATTTGCTCGATATCATAGAGCCCCCCCACATAACAAATCCCAATTTAACCCCTGTGTATATATGAGAGCAATATCACACGAGTAGAAGTGAGATATGGCTGTATATCGCCACGGCTGCGTTCGATAAACAAAATAATAAATAATAAAATAATAGCCATAATAAAAGCTACTAGGCAATTCAGTCAAAAGTGCAAAGACAACGCTCTGATATACAGCATTGAATTTACATAAACATGATGAGATTTGGCCAAAACTACTTGCTCTGGAACAAATAATAGATTAATGAGACCAAAGACAAATTATATCTCATGTTTAACCACTATAGAGACATCAGAGCCAGTGGTAAATTCCAGAAGATCTGGCCGTTGATGTTCTGGGGCCGGTTGCATAAACTGTTTAGACTAGTCTTAAAAAGTTAGTTATCTAAATTATCTTCAAGACTGGACATAACTTTTTTAATTCAGTTATGAAAAGGTAGATTGGTCTTATTTGTATTGGAAAAGTAAGACTGATTACCCCTTGTCCACTGCTAGTTGGTCAAACTAGTTCTTAAGACAAAGTCTTAACATGATGGCTAAGTTTATGCAACTGGCCCCTGGAGCTCTCCGGAAATGTTGAAGCAAATTTTCAAATAGACATTATCGTTATTAACAAACCGCATACTTGAAGTCCAAACAAGTACATTCTTGCCTAAAAAAAAAAAACTTTTAAAATTACATTCTGTGACGCACAACAGTAATATTTTTAAAATTATAGTGGATTTGGCATCTGTCATAACACTCGCTTTGAGAAATACGGCAAATTCAGCAAGTGGAGTGATACAAATGGTGAAGCAGCTGTTGGAGTTCTGTTGGACTCTAATATCACGTTTTTATCAACCAATCAGATTCGAGGATCAGAAAGAACTGTTGTATAAATATAAGATGTTTATTTAGATTTTTTATTTTTTTTTGTTCTGTTTTTTCACATTCAGAAATCACTCCTTGCCAGGGATGAGTTACCTGGGGTCCGTTCTTTGTACTTTGCTTAATACATCTGAGATTATTTGAAAGATTGCAGATTTTATAATCCTGATAACTGATCTCTGGCTAATTTGGTTCTTAAAACGAATTTGTTTTAGATTACTGTTGTTTTAGATTACTGCGCGTTCTCGTGTTCCTCGAAAAGGGCAGATGTATCAATCCTCGAAACCACGATCAGCAAGTCAGCAACGTAATGACATAATATAATTAAAAAAGACACCTGACGAAAAAAGTTGACAAATTTCTGGACCTTTATAAGGAAACAGCCAAGCGAACAAAACTAAATATTATAATAGATAAATGAAATGTGCATTTTGCATGATTCCCAATTATTTATATTCCCAATTTCTAGTATTTGTACAGGCTTTACGTTTTTGTTTTATTATTGTAATTAGCTATTCATCTAATTTTATCTTTGAAGCAAATTTGTTACGTAACAGCATTAATTAAAGTTTCTTAAGGGTCAAGATCAAATGATCTGCATCTCCTGAGCTCCATTAAGGCACTCCCATAATCGTTGTCACCGCTCAAATTAATGCACGACTCAGATTAACTGTATAGCATGTAAGACTCCAATACAATTATAAAGTTATTTTATCATGAATAAATATATCAATGAGAATCTTTTCTAAAATCTTTGTAAAAATTATTTTATTGTTATTTATTTATCTATTAATATAAATTATTTTATTTTATTTATTTTATTTTACTTTATTTATTTATTTTTTTAGGTCTACCAGGGGGTGGGATGGGTTCTAAATTTGTACAGCTGCTTTTTGTTTTATATTACTGTTCCCTGAAAAAAAAAAAATAAATCAATAAACAGTTGTTAACAAAAAAAATAAATATATCAATGTGTCTATATGATTATAGACTACACAACATTATTAGATTATTTAAAAATTTATTTAAAAATTATTTTTATTTTAAATTATTGTCCCTGGATGAGTATGGTACTCTTCTAATAAAGTAGCGCTGGCTGAGACAGATTTTAAGTATTAATTCCATTTAAAAAGATGCAATCTAATCCTGTTTACATGAAATAAGCCTGCTCCCGAGCAGGTTTAAGCTTACGGACCTGCTATGTCAGCAAGTCCAGGATGAGCTTCGAAGAACCAAATGATCCAAGATCAATTGAAATCGGCAACAATCAAATCCAGCTAACTGAGTTAGCAACGTACGAAGAACAGGCCCCTGTTGTTACAGATATCATTTATACATGTTATATGCCTAATGTTGATACTGTATCAACAGATATTACTCACTGTTTCACTTGCTCCAGTTTGCTCTCCTCTGCTTTGATGTAGTCTTTCAATGATGTCACCAGGTCTTTTTCTGTGTACAGCAAATCTGTCATGTGACCTGCCAGGACAGAACACAGGTTCAGTGATTAGTGAATGACCGGTCTAGTTCTCCACAACACCTGTCAGCTGCATCTTCTAATGTTCTATTAATATATAATCAGTGGTAAACATTCACGAACATGGGTTTGGGGGCTTATGTTACTTGTTAGAACATGTAGGAACATTTCAAACATAAATTTATAAAAAAGGTGAAAAGGTTGCATACCAATGGATGTGAAGAAGTCATTGTGAGCAGAGGAAGAATTCAGCAGAGAAAAGAGTAAAATACAGCACACACTCCTAACACCCATCTTCACCCTTTTCAACAAATAACCTAAAAGAGAGAAAAAAATCGATTTAGATCATAAAATGATACATAGCTCTCTGCAATACTTTGCACTGTTGCAGGGTTATCGTTAAATAAAACTAAAACTATTAAATACACTTTGTTCATTAAAATAAAGCTTAAATAAAATATCAATCATGAAAAAATAAAATAAAATGTGGCCTTTGCAACTAACTGAAATAAGTTTAAATTAAATCACTAAAATTACTAACTAGAAATAAATAAAAACTAAAATTGAATTAAAAATAAAAATTAAACTTAAATAGTAATATTTAAAAAGACAGAAACAAACCTTTCTAAAAATTAAACTAAAAATGAAATGGACACTGAGAAATGTAAAATAATAATAATAATAATTTTTTATATATAAAACTAAAATAACAAAAATAATACCAAAATAACACGGGACTGTATTGTCCATGGCAACGTGAGGGTGCAATACTGTCATAAAACCAAGTTAGAATAACATTTGATCCCATGTATATTCAGTTTGTACAGGTGGATCAGCATGTGTGCATTGAGTACACTGTGTTTGTTGTTATATTGTTTGGTTTGTTTGCTCTGTTTAGTAAGTGTATAATTTAAAAGAATGCTATTAACAAAATATAATAATGCATTGCTAAAAATAAAAATGTATTATCGTGTGTTTCAGAAACACATAACCAGAAGATCTAGTCAAATAACAAATTCCCATGGAAAAAGTCTTGGATAATAGTTTATGCAAAAGATGGGCACATTGCATCTGAATGAAGAATCAAAATCATTACATCTATGTAAAAAATACTTGAGCTGTAAAGTCAAATGTACACACAGATACAAACGCGCGCACATCATACCAGAAACAGTGTAAATCAGAAAGTGAGTTCAAGTCATTTTCTCAAAAAAGGAAGTTTATAACCCATGTGTAAGTTGCTTAAGTGTTTATTAAAGGGACAGTCCACACAAAAATGAAAGTTTATGTCATTTAAAACCTGTATTTCTTTCTTCAGCAGAAGTAACAGTTTGTGAAGAAAGTTGGGAACCAAATAGCTTTGACTTCCATTGTTTGAGGGGAAGCAACACTCATTTCTATTCCACAGAAGAAAATAGGTCATACAGGTTTGGAAAGACTTGAGGGTGAATAAATGATGACAGAACTTTCATTTTTGGGTGAACTACCCCTTTTAATACTGTAACAGAATAATAAACTTCTCACAGCTGCTGTATGTATTTCAGCAGTTATTACTCTGCAGTGAAGCGTACAAGAGCACGCTGCATGACGAGTTGTTCTGAGCCAGACAGATTGTCCACTCAAAACCCCATTGGCACTGTGAAACGAGAAGGGGCTGCCAGCTTGACTGCATTCAGTTAGCTTGTCTTGTAGCTTCAGTTTCTAAATAGAGCAGAACAACTGAGCAGATTGCACAAACCTCTTCCTTCCCTAAATTTTTATTTATTTATTTATTTATTTTTGCATTCCATCCATCCTAAATAGCATGCAAGAGAAGAATCCCAAATCACAGTGCTTCCAAAAACGGAATGCCAAAGGAAAATAATTTGATAATTTAATAAATATATATGTTTATATAGCAAGGATGCATTAAACTGATCACAATTATAAAGAAAATAATAATATAATAATTTATAATAATAATGTAATAATATCTTACATTATTATTGTCATTTTTGATCAAACAAATGCAGCCCGTGTCAGCATAAGAGACTTCTTGAACTTTTGAACAAAACCCAAACCTGGCTAAGTTAAACACTGCTCATTTATCAATTTCAATTTATCTTGATAATTTAATATGACCTCTACCCACTTTTGTTTATAAGTGGTTTCAAGCACAATAGAAACTACAGCAGTGTATTTAGAACAATTCATTGTGTTTTAGTAGGTTACTCATACAATGGGTGTCTGGTTAGGTTGAGAGTCACTCATTTTACCTGTTCAAAAACCCCAAAAGAGAAACTAGAAACTAACAGCTTTATCTGTCAGGTTGTGGGTCTGTAAGAATATGGGCTTCTTTTAACTTTCCAAACCAAAGTTATTAACTCAAGCAAGACAAACCAGCTGTTCCTCAATCGTTAAAATGCATATCTGGAAAAACTGTGTTCTGACCGTTGCTTGACCTAAACTTCACTTCAGCTTTCTGGTGTAAGAAAAGCAAAAAAAGCAAAACAAGTTACGAATGCATTTCCCAGCCGTTTCCAAAACCTCAACCATTTGTTAGGAGCAAAAACAGCTGCTAAAACAAGCACTACAGGAATTTGCACAAACACAAATAACACCTGAAAACAGTAGCAAATAAACCGCTTTAGATTCCTCCCGTGAAAACAAGTGCCTGTTTAAAATGTTATGCTTCTTAACTCAAAAAGACAAGAATGTGATCAGAACATGTGACTTGACTAAACCTTTGAGGAACTAGTGGTAACTTGCCGAAAAGGCTTGCCTAAAATCCTGCAGTGAATACACTAAAAAAAGCAATAGCCCGGGGGTGAAGTCAGGGAAGGTTACTGGACGTGGTCACCATAACAGAAAAGGACTACACCCCGTGTTGTAAGGCCAATCCTAGCAAGGATTCAGTAAAACATATGTAAAACCAAAAGTAAGTTCACTAAAACCATAATTAATTACAATAAATGTATAATATGTATAATAAAATGTATAATATTGTATAAATGTAATAAGTCATAAAAACATATATGAAGTATTTAACTCATTTTCATGATATCGATGCTACTGTTGAATTAAATTAGTGGTATTTTGATGGAAAATGGTTACCATGGTAACATTCTGAACTCTAGTGAAAAATAAATATACTAAAATGTATTTGAAATACACTTATTTCATGCAAAGTATACTACAAATACATTTACATATTTAAGTACTTAATAAAAAAGACCCTGCAGTTGTACTTTAAGTATACTAAACTTTTGTACTTAATGCACTTTAATTGTGCGCATGTAGTGCACAATTAAGTCCAACTATACTGAAGTACGTTTGATTGTGCTAAAGCAGAACTATTGCAAGTATACTTTAGGTACACTTTAAATATCTTGCTTTTAAAAACTGATATTATTCAAAGATCATACAATCTTCATCAATAAGTGCTATTAAAACACATTTTAGGCTTAATATTTAGAAATGTGCATTGTGCACAAGTGACACTCCAAATAAAGTTTAATTACAATTTTTATATCAGTATGTCTCGAGCGATGTGTCAGTAAATATGTTAATTGATTTGAACTACACTTAGTATGAAATGAATGTATTTACACATACATTACTTTTTTTACTAGAGAATATAGCCTACTGCTTTACATTTGGAATATCATATTGGATTTGATAACTGTGCAACTGTAACTTTTCAACTTTTCAAGTCAGCTAAAACATGCTTCATATGGTAACAACTAAATTATCAGTCAGAAACAGGCCTATTATTTAAATATGACCGAACATGCAAACTAACAACTTGACTTTTTAGGGCCTAATTTTAGAGGTCAGAAATACAGTCTCCATAACACTAATAATAATAAAAAAGTACATAAGTATTAATATATGCACCATGTTTTGGTCACTTTTTAAAATAATATACCATGGTAATACCATGGTACAACAAGAGTGCTTTTATAAGTACAAGTAAGTGTAGCCTACTTGTACAAACATTATGTCTGATATTAACCCGAGTGACAAAATTCTTCACATTATTATAACAGCTTAAAATAACTGTTATAATTACAATGTTTAACAGTTAGCGGGATATTTGTAAACGGAGGAGGATCGAGTGCCACGTCCATTCCCCTCCCCCAGTACATCACCCAAACATTATAACTGTACTATACTAACTTCTTACTTCATTGTTACAACAATATATACAATCTCTTCACCGCTGCAAATTATCTTTGAATATCTTTAGCCTGTTCATATTTTCAGAACAGATACAAAGAGACAAAACTCTTGTTTTCTTAAAACCAGTTCATTCTCATTTGGTTCAAAGATTTAACAAATAAGTAAACTTGACTTTATTATCACCTTATTACATATTATAAATATGTTATACTCCCGTAACAGACAACTAACGTTAACTTATTCGAAAATAATCCGTAATCTAATGTAAAGTAATGTAACCTTATATGTGATTTCATGATCACAGTGTTTTTTGTTAATCAGAACGCAAGATGGTTTCGACAACTGATCAAATCTACGCCCCATAATCCTTGAGAAAAAAATAATAAATGTAAGAAAATGTGCTGACAACCTGGCATTTTACAAGTAAAGCGAGCAATGGTAGTAGCACACGGAACGGGAAAACTATGGAAATATGTAGGGAAATTTCTAGAGTGTCTTGAGTCCGTGTCTGTGATAGTGATAGTTGAGAGTATGCGATCATCTTTAGATATGTTTACTGAAGCGTAATAAACAGGCCAACTTACTTTTCCTCCCTGGAATGCGTCGATATTGCAAAATCGGAAAATGTTGTTTGGTTAGCTCCTCTCACTCCCTCGTTCCTCAGCGGCTCGGTTGCTACAGAGCTGTGGTGATCCGCGCGCCGCGGAACTGTGGAGAGAGCTTCAGAGGACAAATGATTGAGCTGCAGCGCCATCTACTGTTCATAAGACAAACTGTACTACAGTCTCCTGAAAAGCTGGAATATTTGCATTTCAAATGTTGTATGTACTGTATGCTTTTATTACTTTTACCATTGATACAAATGGTCTCTCAGGTCTGTTTAGGAATAATGATTTTGGGAAACTCAACCTTGTTTAATGGGTGACATATGGCTCATATTCCTTTCAAGCATATCTTACTTGGTAGACAGGTTTTGACAAACTTTTGACAAAGTAGTTCATTGTGGTCAAAATGAGGGACAGTCGCAATTTTTGAAAATAAATAAATATTATCAGTTTCGTATTATCAGTATCATAATTTTCACACTACGAGTAGGTCCATTGGAATTATCTGCTTGTTTTTTATTTAAGAGCATAATGGGATAATTCATATTTACATAATGGATTTTCACATTTCAACACTGGAAGCCTGAGACAAAGGTTTTTTTTGTTTGTTTTTAAAAAAGCAAAACACATGCATAAGTCATTAAAATAAATAAATGAAAGCTGTATAAAATGTTATAGATATTTATTGTAAGTATGCGGTACAGTGATGATAACTATCACATGACGTAATACTTTGATAAACTTGTGCTATTGAGTTGAATAACTGTTGATACAGTATAGTGTACATTGGTAGGTCTATTTGCACATTTCAAGGTGCTTCAGTGAATACCATAATTACATGCCCCAAAACGTATATCACGTATATCAAACGTGTATATCCCTTGTGAAAAATAGTACACTTTAGCATATTTTTAAAAATAGTATTTAGTAAGGAAATAATATACTAGAAGTATGAACTGAATGTTTTCACAGGCTTAATTGCAATTGCATTTAAATGTATGATCAAATTTACACTAAATATAATTTAAGTGCATCAAATTTAAATGTAATATCAAACAACAGCTAAAATTGTGCTTTTGTACATAAGTCAGCACATCAAAATCAGTGTACTTCTTTCATGCAAAACAAAAGATTATGACTTAAATACACTTTAAAATAAAACTTTTGATTTGAGATTATTTCATAGTGTTTTCATAGTCATGAAAGTGTGCTTTCTTTATGTACACTTACGTGCCCTTTTATTTTATTGATATTATGTTATCTGCAAGTAGCCTACATTTGTTTTTAAATTTGCCTATTAAAAAATTGTATATCTTAAAAGATGTATAGACTAGAAGTGCACAAAGCACATTTCTTCCAAAAGGAATATCCAAACGCATACCCAAAAAGCGGGTGCTTTTGGTACCTTTTGTTAGTGTAATGATGTACACACATAAAAAGTATAAATAATGTATAATGTATGATCTATAATTCTATATCGACAGAGGGCTCTGTTTCCACACACAGCCGCTGGCAGGAACTACAGCCGCTCTCTTACGTACTGACGTCGCACATGTTACGCGCAGGCGTCGTTTGCGGGAGTAGGCTATACAAACAATCGTATTGATTTATGACAGTATATTACTTAGGGTGATATATGTTATGTAAACTGAAGACTTGCTGGAGTGGAGAGCGACAAAGTTTTACGAAACAGATTCTTTGAATTATTTTCGGTGTTGTAGCCTACGACGGTTTGTTCTGTTACACATATAGGCTGTGTGTGTTTTTGTGTCATTCGCCTGACAGTGCCTTTCCACGAACAAAATCAAAGAAACTGTTATTTACAGGAAATTGTGATACTGAAAGAAGAATCTGCACTGCCAGTTTACCTTTGTTTCAAGGGCAAGTTCTCTCTTTCATCTTGCATGACTGTTGAACTAGATTTAAAGTTCCGTTTAGGTCGAGCAAATGTGAAAGTTAAATGTTAATGTTAAAACCTTTGTATTGAACATACAGGCATTACCTTTCAGACATGCTGCAGTCATTCAAGCATTTATTCACCTGTAACCTGGTGCTATCACGCTCCTTCTCTGGATATGTTTCTCGAATGAGGTCTGTCTTCTTCAAAATATATTCATTTATAATATGAAATAGGATACCACTGGAGTAGGCTGGAAATATAATTTACTGAAGCAAAAATTAAAAAAAAAAAAAAAAAGACACAAGAAAATATATTTTATAATACATAAGAAAATGAAAACAGTTTGCAATGTGACATCTGTATACAAATTGTCAAATCTGTAGATTTTTATTAAAAAAATAAAAAATAAAAAAACAATGCAAAGAGTCCTAAACAGGCTTTGTTTTCTCTATCTTTTTATGTGTTGATTTTTAGGGTGAATGACCTAATCAACAAAAATTCATGAAACAGTGATTGGTGTGCTATCATACTGTTTTAATGTACCTCAACTTTTGATCTGTTACTTTTTTTTTTTTTTTTTTTTGGGAACTTATTAATGTTATTATTATTATTAATTGATAATAAATAGTAGTAATTATTAAGTATTATCTGTAGTTCCCAGCGTGAATTTTGTAATTTATTACAAAAAAGTAATTTATTCTTAATTTTTTTATTAAAAATAAAATGTTCCGTTTAGGTACCTTATGAGATTAAAGGAGGACGATGAAGCATATCGAGAGGCACTGAAGTCTGGGAAAGTTCTACTGTATCATAAGCTTTCTCCTCTACTGCGAAAGACTAGCAGTGGCGTTTACAAACTGGCTTCTCTAAAAACCTCAGGTTTCAATACAAATCCCATTTAAACTTTTCTGTTACATAAATAAAAGCATTTTGCATATACATTTGTATAATTGTATACCCATTTCTCTAGATTTGGAACAAATACTGGAGAAGGTTGGAAAGGACAAACACTTTGTTAATGAATCTTTTCTTCTGGGATGCACTGATAAGGGTGAACCACAGTTCTCACTGGAAGTAGGTCAGTTAATACAGTCATTACTATACAATACTATGAAAATATAGTTTTCAAACTGAACAATCTACAACTAGAAAATGCATCAGTATGAAATCTTATTCATACATCTGGCAAACGCTTTTATCCAAGGAGACTTACGTTGCATTCGTTGACTTTTGGTGTTGCTAGCTCTGAGCTCTGCTGTTTGAGCTACAGGAACGCTATAAGAATGGGAATGTGAGTGGTGTTTTGACTGTTCCTGGAATTTCCATGACATTTGAACTTCTTATTCATGTCCAGGCCTGGAAAACAATGTTAATATTTCCAGGTGACCATGGGAACCCTGTATACTATACTATACTGAAAACTGTATATTACTTTTTACACACTATATATGTCAGCTCATGGAGATCTCTTCTCACTGTAGGTGATTTAGACCGCAGTGCATTGGAGAAGGAGTGTAGAGGTATGTTTGTGGACCTCCGGAAAGCTTTCTTCATGATACCTGGACCAGAGTCTCCTCTTGCAGCCAAAGTATGTACTTTAGGTTTCAAAATGATTAGTAATGCTAGTGCATTGTTATCGCTTTGAAACGTCATGTTGATTTTGTGCCCAGTTATAATTGATTTCAGAAAACATGCTGGAAGTAAACAGGTTGCATGTTCATAACATTTAATGAAAATGACCGATTTTCTACATGCATATTAATGATTAACTGGATCTTCTGGTGAAATGACCGACTTCTTCAGTCATTTGCTAAAACCCCACCACTTTCTTACAACTGGCTGCAAGCTTGCATTCAGATCTGCCTTCATCCAATCAACAGCTGATGCAAAGAACCAAGTCCCTGCCTTTTTTCTTTTTTTCAGTAATTCCTTTCACTTGGTTATGTGTCATAATATGGAATAAATAATTCTGTCACAAAAGAAAAAAACAAAAGTTCTGCTATATGGATACAGTTGGAGCCGTTTGTATGTCGACCATCTCTGAGAAGTTATTAGTATAAAAACTGTTTAATTTGGTGTTTGTTTTAGGGACAAGCTCTCCTCCGATGGCATCAGACCAATTGCTTTTGCAGTGCCACTGGGCAGCCTACTGTCAGGAACCAATCAGGAAGTTTCAGAGTTTGTCACAGCAGTGGCATCACCTACTACCCCAAAGTAAGCAGGTTCTTTTCACAATGTCAGACGACTGCCACAATATACACATGCATGGCATTTAACAGAAAGCATTGTCTGATTTTTTAAATACTGTAATTTCTGTGATGTTTCATTAATGCAGATTTGAATAATATTAATGTGCTGTTCTACTCTGAAAAATGTATTAAATAATGGTATATTGCCAGGGGTGCACAAAAGTTTTTCAGCCTGGTTCTCATAAGCAGTGTTTGGGAAAGTTACTTTTAAAAGTAATGTATTACAATATTGCGTTACTCCCTAAAAAAATAACTAATTTCGTTACATAGTTACTTTGTATGGAAAGTAATGGGTTACGTTACTTTTGCATTACTTTCGCGTTACTTTTTAAATATGAGCAGGGCTTGATTGTTTGTTTTTAATATAAAAAGTTATATTTATAGCAAATGTAAAAGCCCTTTCACACCAAAATGTGTAATGAATAAACCTCAGGCTGAAGGAAAAGTAAATTAACGTCTATACAGTAGAATGCTTCAACACTAAAAAACAACGAAGCACAATTGTTAGTTTATCTAAAGTCATTTTTGCTTATTAGTATGGTTGAACTGGATCATCAAAGGTCAGCAAAGATATTGGTTAATAAAATGGGATTAGATACATTTGTGGTATTTAACATATTTAATTATTGCAGGTTTGCGTCATATTCTGAGTTTGCATTTCACTGTTTTAATTCATTTTGATGAATACTGAATCTGTTTTTTTGCCAGTGAGATTAATTAATGCACATTCACATTTAGTCTAGAACTACAGTAACATCACGTTCACACATCTGTACTTCCAATTTCTCCCAACATCGGGACAGGAGACTTGTCAGTCAATATATGGGAAAACAAAGTAACTGGCGTTACTTTTTTGAAAAAGTAACTCAGATATTTTCATGTAAATTAAAAAAGTAATGAGTTACTTTACTAGTTACTTGAAAAAAAGTAATCTGATTACGTAACTCACGTTACTTGTAATGTGTTATCCCCAACACTGCTCATAAGAGTACCTGGAGATTTGGTTTGGTCCTCACACTGCACATAGTGTGACCCATTAAATATAACTATATAAAAAAAAATATAATAATAATAGTGCTAATAATATTATTGCACTTTATTCATTTAGTTTTTTAAAATAAAATAATAAAGTGTGAAAAGGAAGTATTAAATAAAAAATACAATTATTTTATAGTAAACTTAAAAAATAAAATGGTCATTTTTTTTATTTTCAAACATGAATTTTCATCATTTTCAAACTTAAAATCAGCAAGCTTTTATTTTGGCGGGTTGCCGGGAAGTCAGTGAATGAAATGTCACAGTTTTGCATTGTGCTTTGAAAATGGCAGCGGATAGTCAAAATTTATGTTTTCAGTTCAAATATAAATCTTATACAGTATTACAGTTAGTTGATCTAAAATGTTGATTGTGCATTAACAGCTGTCAACCATGTCGGTATGCAAATGTACTGTCTGAACTTATTTACACAGCACACTTTTTTATTTTGGTTGCGCATGCGCACCTGCAGACCACTTATTTGCATCCCTGTATATTACCATTTTCTAAATAGCTATTTATACGTTGTTTTAGGCTATGGGAATATCAGCAAACAATACATTTTAGATAAAAAGTTAATTAGTACAAACTTTATGTTGAGAAAGCGTAGCCATAAAGTTTGAAATAGGTTGAAAAGCTTGAAGTTTGAAGGTTTTAAGCCTGAAGTAGTTTTAAATTTAATGTAGTTTTAAAAGCTCTAAGTTTAAAGCACTTAACATGTAGATAAATTGCTCTGTAGATGCTAGGCATTCTAGGTGGTTGTTTGTGCATTGTTAGCAGTTGATAGGGTGTTTTTCAGTAGTTGTTAGAGTTTTGCTATGCATTTGCTATGCTAGTAATATGCTAGTTGCTAGGCTTAGATAGATAGATAGATAGATAGATAGATAGATAGATAGATAGAGACTCACTACTATTGTATGTAATGAAGCATAATAAAATAGTTCACTAAATAATTTAAAGGCATTAATAATTTAATGATATAAAAGCTATTTCAATATCAGCAAACAGCAGTAGATTTTATAAACAGGTCCGGATCCATTCTGGTATGGAATGCCCACTTACAACCCAATTCATTCCTGATGAATCCATTTTCTCATTGAATATCCTGTTTTGGAGTACAGTGAACTTAAATTACGGTACACAATGAAAACATTAGCATGAAGCTGTTTGTCCTTGACCTGCAGATGGCACCTGTTGTGATAGTGCTGGTGTCTGATGGGAGCAGATGTCTGCTGGCGCGCCAGGCCATGTTTCCTGCAGGCATGTACAGTGCGCTCTCTGGCTTCTGTGATATGGGTGAGTCATACTTTATTACAAGCTGCTGTGCACACCATATCACTCTGTGGAGTTACCTAACCATTTTGCTCTATCAAAACTTTTTGCAGGAGAGTCAGTGGAGGAAGCTCTGCACAGAGAGGTGGCAGAAGAGGTGGGTCTAGAGGTGGAGAACCTTCAGTACTCTGGATCACAGCACTGGCCTTTCCCACAAAGCTCCTTTATGTTAGCCTGCCACGCAACTGTAAACCCAGACAAAACACAGGTGAGACTTGGATGATCCCGTAAACTACTTATTATAGTAAGACACTACAGATTAAAGACATAAAATTATATTATTTAAGGGAACTGTTTATAAAATTTTCAAGCAGATTTCCAGGTGATTTTTTCATTCTAAAATCTAAATTTTATTTTGCTTAAAGTAAATAAATGATATTTTAGCATGTTTATCATTTCTGGCACATTTCATTCATATAGTGTATTATTTACATGATGTATTTATACATCATTGTGTTACATTTGTATTGTCTTAAAATTTATTAACGTATGATAAAAGTAGTGTATTTTTTTTACCATGTGGGTGGTTAATTGTAAAGAAAATGGCAATGCAAAAAAAATCTTTGTGTTTCTAAAAGTAGTTTTCTTTATGCTTTATTTTTGAGTGAAATGGAAATTTGAAAAGAAAGAAAGAAAATATTGCCTCCAAACACATCTAGGAGTCTCTAGTTTAAGTCTTTGCTTTTACATAACATTTTTTCCAATACTTTTTAATGAATTTGATCAAATGTACATATAGTATTTCTCTGTCGATTATAGAATGTGGATGAGAATTGGTTCAGTTATTAAAATGTGAAACTATGGCATATCAAAATATACTAATTTAAGCCAATGGCAGCACAGTAGAGGCATTGCTGTTGCTACAGCCTTTATCTGCTTTAACTGTTCGTGGACAGGTGAATATTGACAAGGCAGAACTTGAAGATGCGCGCTGGTTCACTTATGAAGAAATAACAGAAGCACTACAGAATCCGCCACGTGACCCCAGAAGAGAGCCACCTGTGTTCTGGGTCCCACCTTCTTATGCCATAGCCAATCAGCTCATTCAGGAATGGGCCAATCAGCAGCAGCTATCAAGAAAATTACATAGACTCAAATAATCATACATCTGTATGCAATGGGTTACCACTAATATTGGAACTTAAAGATCAAATAGACATGAAAACCTGAACAATTTCCTGTGATAACATGCACATACACACGACGTGGACTACTTTTGAAGGGATCTTCAATAATATTCAAAGAAGGACTTTTATTACACTTAGAGTACGCATGGACTGGAAAAAATGTGATTAATTATAATTTTAAAAAAGTGTTGATGGATTACATGAAGAAGCATTTGAACATACTTCTCTACCTCAAATATTACTAATCAATCAGTACACTGTTGCAGAAAACATTTTAATAAACTTATGTTTTTAAAATATTTTTTATGATTTTTAATTATCTTACAATAAAAACAATATCAAGAAACAGTTGTTTGACTTTTGTGTTGTTTTTCAGGTTTTTAACTTATGGTTTCATATTTAATAAAATGTACATTATGTAATTTACATTTACATTCATAATACTTTGTGTAAGATATGTATATATATATCGTTTGTTTGTTTGTTTTTGGTTAATTGGCTGAGAGGAAAAACTCACCGACCAATCAGATTCAGGCCTTTCCTTTCCGTATCCAATCCCGCCTCTCCTCCACACTTGGTGGCGCTGAAGCACTAAATCGCGCGCTAGCTCGTTAGAAGAAGAATGGTAGTCAAAATGGACGCGGAGCTGTTGTTGTTTTTGGTTTCTGAGAACAAGGAGTTATTTGATAAAAACCACAGCGAGTACAAAAACACGAAGCGGAAAGAAGTTCTCTGGCAAGGAATAGCAGACAAAATGGGAGTCGATGGTGAGTTTAATTGGGGTCGCTTGTTATGTAGCGTAACTGTAAGCGCGCCTTACCACCATCATCAACGTTTGTGTGTTTGTGTAGTGGAAGAGGTGAAAGCTAAATGGAAAAATCTAAGAGACACATACACCAGGAAAAAGCGACTGGAGCAGGACGGGAATCGGAGTGGAAGGGCAGCTAAGAAAAAGAAGCAATGGAAATATATGCGAGTGATGGACTTTCTCGATCCCTCCACAGAGCACAGAAGGTATTCGAGTGTGTTTAATTGAATCCTATCTATATAACATAAAGCTGTACTATCATAACAGTGCTTGCAAGACTTGAGAGTTTGAGGGAAAAAAATAAAAACATCCCATTTTGATTTAAATGAATGCTCGCCATTCAAATTCAACTGACAGCGGTGACGCCGTTGTAACATTTTGTACATGCGATAATGGTCCTTAAAATTATATTTTTTCTTCTTTCACTTGTATATAAAATTGTCTTGCACTACCTTTGAGATATTTGTGTAAGTTATGTTCGAAATAGCATATCACCATAACTCCTAAACTTTTTGTGAAGTTTCTCAATGCAGTGCACACTGAAATCCAATAGACTCGAGCTCCCATTTCTAGTGTGATATCTTTTTCTAGTTAATTATTTGATTGGGCAGGCAAGTATTCAGACATTTTCGTATAAAATTTGATTTATCGGTAATAAATAAATTAAAATTTTATTTTGGAGAAGACAACCGCTGCAGGGAGAATTAAACGCAATATAGCATACTAATATTTGCATAATGCATACTTCCACATTCCTGTTTTATAGTAATAATACTCTTACACTCTATACTGCAGAGTATGCTAGTATTCCTCTCTGAACACAACTGTCACATTGCTTAAGTGTAATAAAAGCCTGAATTCCGTGTTCTTATAGCGTGTCCTATTAGATATTTTAAAAGTAGTTCTCCCAAAAATGAAAATCTCAGGCCATGCAAGATGTGGATGAGTCTGTTCTTCATTGAAACCGATTTAGACAAATTTAGCATTACATCAGTTGCTTATCAATGGATCCTCTGTAATGAATGAGTGCTTTCAAAATGAGAGTCCAAACAGCTGATAGAACATCACAATAAGCCACAAATAATCGGTGCGACTCCAGTCCATCAATTAAAGCCTTGTGAAATACAAATCTGTTTATTTGTAGTAAATCCGTTAAAGGAACACTCCACTTTTTTTGGAAATAGGCTCATTCTCCAACTTCCCCAGAGTTAATAAGTTGAGTTTTACCGTTTTTTAATCCATTCAGCTGATCTCTGGATCTGGCGATAGCACTTTTAGCATAGCTTAGCATAGATCATTGAATCCGATTAGACCAGTAGCATCGCGTTCAAAAATGACCAAAGAGTTTCGATATTTGTCCTATTTAAAACTTGACTCTTCTGTAGTTATATCGTGTACTAAGACCGGCGGAAAATGAAAAGTTGCGATTTTCTAGGCTGATATGATTAGAAACTATACTCTCATTCCGGCGTAATAATCAAGGAACTTTGCTGCCGTACCATGGCCGCAGCAGGTGCAGTGATATTACGCAGCGCCAGAAAGTAGTCCCCAGCTAGGTACCTAGTTATAATATAGCTGGGGACTACTTTCAGGCGCTACGTAATATCACTGCGCCATGGTACGGCAGCAAAGTTCCTTGATTATTACGCCGGAATGAGAGTATAGTTCCTAGCCAAATCGGCCTAGAAAATCGCAACTTTTCAATTTCCGCCGGTCTTAGTACACGATATAACTACAGAAGAGTCAAGTTTTACATAGGACAAATATCGAAACTCTTTGGTCATTTTTGAACGTGATGCTACTGGTCTAATCGGATTCAATGATCTATGCTAAGCTATGCTAAAAGTGCTATCGCCAGATCCAGAGATCAGCTGAATGGATTAAAAAACGGTAAAACTCAACTTATTAACTCTGGGGAAGTTGGAGAATGAGCCTATTTCCAAAAAAAGTGGAGTGTTCCATTAAGGCATTTTAATATTTAACCTCGTTTCTGTTCAAAATATCAGTACTTAATTACACTTCGTTTCCCTGTTATCCTCTCACATCAGAATCCATTTGCATGTTTGTTAGAACTGTTCTGGACTATTTTCACTTGTAAAGCATGCTTGATCTGTGATTTCTCTCCTGATTCAGACAAGGTGACTGAGACAAGAAAGCAATGTTATGGCTAGAGGACTCATTTTAGCAGGAAGCACTGGTTTCAAGTTAAAAACAATGGATTTGTTCCTTACAAACAAGTAGCTTTTTGCTTCACAAGTCATTAATTGATGGACTGGAGACGTGTGGATCATTTGTGGATTATTGTGTTTTTATCAGCTGTTTGGACTCTAATTCTGACGGCACCCATTCACTGCAGACGATCCATTGGTGAGCAAGTGATGTAATGCTAAATTTTTCCAAATCTGTTCTGATGAGGAAACTTATCTACATCTTGTATGGCCTGAGAGTGAGTACATTTCCAACAGATTTTCATTTCTGGATGAACTATTCCTTTAACATAAAACATTTTGTGTAGAACAACTTGATGATCCTTACTGTGTCTGGCAATTAAAATCAAAACAAAGTGTTTACTTGAACAGATTTTCATCTAATAAACGTTGAGTTTGATCGCACCCACACCAGTTCCTTTATACCTGCTGCCATGTGCACGTTTTTGTGGTATTTCAATAAATATGAAAAAATGTGATTAATCTATTAATTTAATCAGGTAACATCATTTAGTCTTTTTGCAGCATAGAGGGAAACTATCATTTTAGCAATAGTTTGTATTATTTATCTGTACTGTAAAGAAGCATATAGAAGCTACTGGTTATTCACAATGTTTTTTTGTTTTTTTTATTGGTGTACAGTGTTATATTGGACAGCGTTCCCGGCAAAATAGAGGATGATGAGCCAGACGAAGACAGCGGGGCCGAACCAGCCAGCACCAGTACGGGAACATCCATGGCAAGTCCAGGAGCGATCCGGTCTGAAATTGTAAAGAGAAGGCGATCAGAGACACTAGAGCTGTTGGAGAGGTATCTGGCAACTAAAGATGCAAGAGACAGAGAGAAAGACGAACAGCAAGACGAAGTCGATTTATTTCTTCGGAGCTTAGCACCTGCATTAAGACGCTTACCTGCTTCAAAGCAGTCCTTGGTGAAGCTTCAGATCCAAAAAATACTTCATGACGCAGAGTTCGGACAGCCCAGCTTTCCTCAGATATCCTCAGTGTCACCAAGTAATCAGTTGTTACTACAGTGTAGTGTTGTAAAACCCAGTTGAAGTGCTTTTTTTATTGAAAATAAATGTGACTAAAAGAAGTGACTTTGTGCTGGTTGTATTATATTTTCAATGTTGAGTGTTAAACCACAACTTGCATATTGACTGAAACCAGTTTATTATATCCAGAAGATCATGAACGATAATACATCAAACAGGAAAACATATATACAAAAAACTGTTAAAGTAACACTTAAAATCCTACATTTGCATTTGATCCACAAGCTGGTCTGAACAAGAGCACGTGAAGCAGATTCATACTAATCCACTGTAATAAATGCACAGGTGTGTGTGTGTGTGCGAGTGACCTGTTATTAGTCATGATATGCATTCTTAAACAGGTGTCTTATGCCTAAGAAAGGGTCAGTATACATTATAAAGTGTTCTTTTGATTATTTACAAGATGAATTCTATAACATTTGGTAGGAATAGCCCAGTCTGGTGAATCGGTCTACTTTTTCTTGCCCTTCTTTCCTGCTGCTGGTTTCTTGCAATAT
Source organism: Onychostoma macrolepis (assembly GCF_012432095.1). Classification (NCBI taxonomy): domain Eukaryota; kingdom Metazoa; phylum Chordata; class Actinopteri; order Cypriniformes; family Cyprinidae; genus Onychostoma; species Onychostoma macrolepis. The sequence goes on from NC_081166.1 coordinate 23,558,200, forward strand.
TTCGCCTCCAGATCTGAGATTAGGGAGTTGAATCCATTTTCTTTGGACTTCTGTCTTTGCTAAATAATAAACAAGAGGCATAAAAAGAAAAGCATTGCTTTTTTAGAGATTGTGACTTGAATGCATCTGATAAAAGCAGAAATAATAATAACCCAAGTAAAATGTATTATGCAACAACATTTATGGTAAGCATTTTCCTCATTTGGATGAGATGAGTCTGGCCCCTTTAATTTAAGAAAATACATAACTTTTAGTTATTAAAACACATTATTTGCCTTTTTGGTATGCAACTTATGGTTATATACTGATTTCTGATAAAAACTAAAGGTTAATGTAGGTCACCGGTCATTTCATGTACTGTGAATCAGTAATGTCATTCCGAAAACTAATCCCATCCAAACAGTCCTTTAGACTTTACACATTTGCAGACACTACTTTTCAGGGTCAGATTTTAATACGGTTACACTTTATTTCGATAGTCCACTTCAAACATTCTACTAACTATAAGTAACTTCGTAACAACATGTCAACTAATTCTCATTAATTTACATCTACATATCTACTAACTCTCAGAGTAGACTGTTCGGGTAGGTTTAGGGTTAGTAGAAGAAGTTGACATATACTTGCAAAGGACCCATCAAAATAAAGTGTTAGAAGATATTAAGCAGACAGTCTTCTAATACTCTAATGACTGCTAGTTGAAATGTAGTTGCAAAGTTACTTAATGTTAGTAGAATGTCTGAAGTGGACTATCGAAATAAAGTGTTACCTTTAATACTTAAGTAAAGATGCATTAAATTGAAAATATTTATATTTCAAATAAATGCCTGGAGTAATGGCTGCTGAAAATGTAGCTTTTGCCAAAAATATTTTCAAATGCAACACAAATTTTGCAGATTAATACAAGCTCTGTTACATTTTAATGGCTTTTTACCTTTATCATAGCTACCAGGCTGTCCTCACTGTTCAAGCCCATCTCCTTCTGCATTTCATCTGCCTCCTTACTCTCTCTTTCCGCCTAGAAAGTCAGGGTAATTCATCAAAAAGGCTTAAACCCCATTTAAAAATGTATTAAATCATAGCAAAACTGTGGAAAATGAATTAGCACCTTTCTTTTGCGATTGTTCTTCTTCTTGACACTCTCATGAGTGAAGGCTTTGTAGGCCGGCACCTCTTCAGCATCAATCGCTTTCTGAAGTATGTCTTTGACGCGTGGCTCATCTTCATAAGTACAGCACAGCGCAGACTCCATGATCAGATCCATGTCACCTTCATGTTGTAGGTACAGTCTCTTCAAGTCTTCTACCTCTTCATCAGAGCCTTTATACTGCTTCTCAAAGTCCAAGATGTCTTGCAATGTGATCTAAAGCAGAGACGTCGTTAATTTTAGCAACTACCTTTGGCAAAACCAACATAAAAAAAAAAATTAAAAAGACATGATACAAAAAAGAACCTTGGGAAATAATCTTCTCCAGTGCTCCTCCCAATTGCGGTCTTGATCAAGGGTGTCTGACTCTTCGTCCACGATTCCCTGTTCATCATAGACTGCCCTTTGGTCCTTGTCAGCCAACACTGCATAAGCCTTTCCCAGCACCTGTGACATATTGAAAGTTTGAAGTTTAAGGATGTATTTATGTATTAGAATTTTTTAATTTAATGATTAAATCGTTTTATATTTAACCCTCTGGTAATCCTAGGTCACTTCTGCTGTGTGTACTTTTGCACTGGTTGTGAATGCACAAAAAATGGCTATCAAAAGGCTTAAAAAAGTTTAAAAAGTCACACTTTTACTCCCTGAGGTCAAACGTGACTGCTATTGGAAATTAAAAGGAAATTTAAAAACACAGAACTCCTCTAGTGGTTACACCATCGAATTACGAATGTATTTTTTCCTGCCACCAGATGGCTCTAATTTGCCAAATATTAAAAAATAAATAAAAAAAGATTTCATTTTTTCATTTTAACCTTAAAAACTGTTAATTAAAAAAAAATGTATTACATGGAAATAAGTAGTTGCATAAAATCCCCTCAAATAACTACATTTTAATTATAAAATATTATTGAACTAAAATATAGTACAATATTTCTCAATAGCAACCTGTGTTTGTGTTGCCTCAAGAGAGCAACCTTACATGATTTTTTATTTTTTATTTGTGATAATTAAATTAAATTTATGCCACTTAATATAATGACTTACTAGTTATTTTTTAATAAATTACTAATTATTTGACATGCCCTGTGGTGCTTGTTGTTTAATCTTAGTATTAGTAAAGAGATAAATTCATCTGATTAAGAGACAAGAGAATTTCTCCATTTCAACGTTTTAAATTTTACAGGACAATGTTGTGAAGCAATAATTTTCCATTGCTATCGCTTTGGTATAGTAACATTTGTTGGATTTGTACTGGTCAGATGAAGTCCAGTCTGGACAAACATATGCAGCTCAGATTAATCAATAAACCCTGCAGTTTTTATAATCATCGCTCTGTCTTCCGCTTTCTGTTCTTCTTTGGCTTCCTTTATCAACCTCTCAGGCTGATAGAAGGTGCAATTTGGGTACCAGAGGAAATACTGTTTTGTTAACTGAATCTGGGTAGCAGTCAAGACTTGCTGTTAACTACATTAGTCAACATTTGAAGTGGATCAAAACCTTTCATCAAAGTTGTCCTAAAACACATTCTTGTCAACTTTTGATCCACTTCAAATGTTGCCTAATGTAGCTTTGGATACCAGACAAAATGGGATCTGGTAAAGAGACTGGATCCAATATTCCTGGTATGCAGATCCAAGGTGTTCAGTCACTTTTTACTGCTTAGTACAAATGTAACCCATAAGTTATATTATACCAAGGGGTTATGGATCACGATTAATGGGCTTCCTACATCTTTAACTTAGACCTTTCACCATTAGACAACACCAGACCGTTCAAGAAGGTTCTAAAAGATAGCTGGGCAGAAGTGTTGCATTAGAAATACAGTGGTCACCTGGAACTTGGTGGTGGCTAACTCATCACCAGGAGCTCTATCTGGATGAACCAGCAGAGAGACTTTATAATATCCGCGTCTGATCTCGGAGTCAGATGCTCCTTTACAAACACCCAGAACTTCATAAAGGTTAGAGGTCTTGAAGAGCTCCTCACACTGCTCCAGTAAACCCATGACTGTGAGGGAGAAAAAAAACACCAAATCATCGATTGATAACGTTATATTAACTAAAAAAAACAATGCTCGTCAAAAATGTTATTTTATATGAACGCTACGCATTAAAAAATGGACTAAATTTGTTCATAAAAAAACTAACTTTAAGATAAAGCTTAAATGCTTCGAATACGAATAACGTTACAGAAATAAACAAACACTCATACATCTAACGTACTTTGGAAAAATAACAAGGTTAGAACAAAGCATTTCAACAATGTTTTATTAACGATCTTACCAGATTGATCAAATTAACGATGACAAATGACAGTGACCAGATATTGTTCAAATATGCCTAGACAGAAAATAACAACCAAACGCTTTCAGCACACAACAGCATACGCTTCCCTTAACAGGTCGCGCCAAAATTTTGGCGCTTTGTGTAAACGTCACAAAACGTCACGACTTAGGACGGATGTTAGTTCAATTTAATAATTATATATATATATATATTTTTTTTTTTTAACAAAAAAATCATTTTTTTTCTGTTGTTCTCGAAGTAATTTGAATTTACATTTAGATTATAATTATACAAAACATTGTACAAAAATAGACAAAAATGCACTTTTATTATGCATTCTAGGACCCGGATTGTAATTGTCGCACATTGTTGTACTTCCGTTTATTACAGCCCACTGTTTCCTAAAGTATGTTTACCGTCATTTTTATGAGCTCTCAATGCAGAGTTTAGTTTTGAATTAAACACAGGACAACAGCGTGGTGTGAATTTTAGTCGCAGGCGGAATGTCTCGCTGCGTTGCGTTACAGACGCATCTAGCGTCCGTGGTGGAGGCGTTAGTTCATGCCGCGATCGCTGAAATGGCCAAACTTATGGAAGAGGAGACGCTTTCATTTCTGAGCAGTGATATTGTTAGAGATCACTGTGAAAACGAGGAGGTTGACTCAAGAATGAAGATGGACAAGGAGGAGAAAATGGTGGGATTATGAGATGATGTTGTTTAGAGATCTGCGGCCTGTAACCTTAAACATGCGACGCGTTCACAGCCCTATAAACGCGAGTGTGCATATAGTATAAAGATCAGTGCGCAGTTTGCGCAGGTGTGAACGCAGCTGCTGCCAGCATGTTCTTCCACACTGACTGCATCAGTCGTTTCTTTTTGAACCTTGCCTTATACATAGAGGTATTGTCATGCTAGAATAGAAAAGGGTCCTGTCCAAACTGTTGCTATAAAATTAGAAGCACACAATTCCCTAAAGTAGTCAAATCTATTAATTAGAAGTGGGTGTCCCAATACTTTTGGCAATGTAGTATACAACTGATACTGAGTTTTTTAATGCCAACAGAGATGATGCAATTTAATAATAGCAAATAAGAATAATGTTGGGATCAAATGTATACTTGTTTTCCACAACATTTACTTGAAATCCACCGACAAAGCTGTGAAACTGATAATATGTGGAATGAACTTGCCAATAATCTCAAAATTTCCACACAGTGCCTGATTAATCAACTGGCATAGTCGTCCATAACAAGCCATTTGTGATTATTTATTCTTTCAGAAGCAGTTTGCATCCATCATGGAGATACTGGGCAACGAGGCTCTTGGAAAAATAATCAAACTTGTCGATGAAACCAAATTTTTGTTGGATCTGGAGTGCAAAACATTTTCAGGCAAGAGAGCAAAGCGGCCTGGCAGCATCTTGAATATTCTGTCTGTTGGAGGGCTTGGTAAAAAAAACATTCTGTGGTTTTACACATACAGTATTTAACGTTTATTATAATGTTGTTGTGTTTTCAAATTAATGTCATATTTATGTTTTAGAAGAGGAACATTCTTATGATGGAAGTGCGAGAAGCCTGGAAACAAGAACAAGAAATGAGGTAAACTGAACAACTCATGTTTAAGGCTAATAATATATTATAGTGAAATGTAGGGGTGGGCGATATGGCAAAAATATAATATCACAATATTTTGAGAAAATTCAATTTAAAAAATGAGAACAAAGATACACATTACGAATACACATACTATACAAATAAAACAGTGTTTTATTTTTTCAGGTACAATAGGTGTATTTAGCAGGAGCATTCGAGAAATTGAATCAACAAATATAAAAATAAAATACTATATAGATTGATTCCTATTAAATCAACTGTATTAACGTTTTTCAGTCAAGAGTAGTGAGTGATTTTTCTCTTTGTGTTTTATTAACATTGAAGGAATAATTAACCCCAAAATAAAAAGTGTTTTATATTTATACCATCATTTACTCACTCAAAAGTTTCTTTAAACCTGAATGAGTTTCTTCTGCTGAACATAAATGCTATTTTGAGGAACGTGGAAAACCAAACAGTTGCCGGTGTTGTGCCTATTTTCTACTCCCTGCCAAATTATTACCCCCCTCATTGAAATCGCTAAGTGATTGCCTAATCCTAACCCTAACCCCTCCCCCACACCTAACCCTAAACCTACCAGTACTAGGGGGGTGATAATCTGGCGGGGGTCAGAATTCGGCACAACACCGGTCCCCAGTGACTTATTCCATAGTATTTTTTTTTTCCTTCTATCAAAAGTCAATGTGGACCAGATACTATTTGGTTACCAACATTCTTCAAAATATCTTATTTTGTGTTCAGCACAAGAAAGAAATTAATACAGGTTTGGGACAACATGCGAGTTAGTAAATAATGACAGAAATTAAACTTTAAGGTGAACTATCCCTTTAATGACAGTCGGCAGCATGTTCAGTACTGCCCCTTTAAGACCTGCACGCATCTAATATACAGAGGCACGCATCCGTTTTCTCTCAGCTGTTTACTTACTCATTTTAGACATAAGCAACGGAGTCTATACATAAACCTTGTGTGTTTTGACAGTATTAGTGCACAAGATAACTTAGTTCAGTAATCAGGCGCTTTTTGACGGGCTTTAGCACGCGCGCTTCGGGTGTCGGGCTCAGAAAAAGCGCACGTCAGACCGACGCGTGAATAAAACATTTAACCGGCAAGGCTTTAAAGCAGGTCCTAATAATGTACAGTATATTGAGACGGAGGAATAAGAACTGCAGCTGATAGAATGTGCGCTGTAGCGCGATACTACGATATTTCTTCAAAAGCAGATCGTGGAGACATTTTTATCGTCCACGATCAAAAATCGTCATATCGCACACCCCTACAATGTAATTTATTCCTGTGATACAAAGCTGAATTTATGAACTGACAGCTATTACGAAGTCTTCAGTATCATGTGATACTTCAGAAATCATTCTAGTGTGCTTCTTTGATGCTTAAAAAGGATTTCTTATTACTATCAAAGTTTTTGCTGGTAACTGTTTTTGTGGAAACTGTGATTAGTTAAAATTAACTGAGTTTAGTTGAAAAAAAAAAAAGAAGAAAGGAAAGAAAGAAAAATAAATTAATGTGTTTATTCAGCAAAGACATGTTAATTTAATCAAAAGTGACAGTAAAGATGTCAAAAATGTTACAAATAGTGCTGTCAAATGATTAATCGTGATTAATCGCATTCAAAATAAACGTTTTTGTTTACATAATATATGAGTGTGTACTGTATATATCTATTATGTATATATAAATACAAACACATGCATGTACAGTCATGGCCAAAAATATCGGCACCCTTGGTAAATATGATCAAAGTAGGCTGTGAAAATTAATCTGCATTGTTAATCCTTTTGATCTTTTATTAAAAAAATTAACAAAAATCTAACCTTTCATTGGATAATAAGAGTTTAAAATGGGGGGAAATATCATTATGAAATAAATGTTTTTCTCTAATTCACATTGGCCAAAATTAACGGAACCCTTTTATTCAATACTTTTTGAAACCTCCATTTGCCAGTTTAACAGCTTTACATTTTCTCCTATAATGCCTGATGAGGTTAGAGAACACCTGACAAGAGATCAGAGATCATTCCTTCATCCAGAATCACTCCAGACCCTTTAGATTCACAGCTCCATGTTGGTGCTTCTTCTCTTCAGTTCACCACTCATTTTCTATAAGGTTCAGGTCAGAGGACTGGAATGGCCAGCAGAAGCTTGGTTTTGAATATGCTGGAGTTTGTTTTTGGATGAGCTAGGAGAAGAAGAAAAAAACCCTCCCAAACAACATGTGGTGATGTAGGTGCTGTTTGACAATTTTTTTTAAGGCTTTCTGACCCTGAGACTCAACTATTTTCTGCAGTTCTCCATCTGTGGTCCTTGGAGAGTCTTTAGCCACTCAAACTCTCCTTCTCACTGTGCATTAGGATGATATAGACCCACGTCCTCTTCCAGGCAGTTTCCTAACATATTGTGTTGATTGGAAATTCTTAATTATTGCCCTGATGGTGGAAATGGGAATTTTCACTGCTCTAGCTCTTTTCTTAAAGCCACTTCACTAATTTGTGAAGCTCAATTATCTTTTGCTGCACATCAGAAATGTATTATTTGGTTTTTCTCATTGTGATGGATGATTAAGGGAATTTGGGCTTTGTTTTACCTCCTATTTATATTTCTGTGAAACAGGAAGCCATGGCTGGATAATGTCATGTTCATAATCACCCTGGAGTGCTCAAAATTGTTAATATGAATGGGAATATACTTCAGAGATATTTTACTCATAAGAATTTCTAGGGGTGACAATAATTGTGTCCAATGTGTATTTGAGAAAAAACATTCATTTCATAATGATATTTCCCCCCATTTTAAATTCTTATTATCCAATGAAAGGTTAGATTTTTGTGATTTTATTTTATTTATTTATTTTTTTAATAAAAGATCAAAAGGATTAACAATGCAGATTAATTTTCACAGCCTCCTTTGATCATATTTATGAAGGGTGCCGATATTTTTTGCCATGACTGTATATATTTAAGAAAAATATGCTATGTTTAGATATTAAATATATTTATATATAATATAAAATATAATAATATAAATGTATATACATGTAAATATTTAAAAAATGTGTGTATTTGTACATACACAATAAATAAACACAGTACTACACACACACAGGATGTAAACAAAAACGTTTAATTTGGATGCAATTAATCGTTTGACAGCACTAGTTACAAACGATTTATATTTCAAATAAAATGCTGTTCTTTTGAACGTTCTATTCATCAAAGAATGTATCAAGAACAAGAAATTAGGTAAAAGAATGATATTTATTCACTGTGTGTATCTGTGTTTATAGCTAAGTTCAACAACAACAAAAAAATCATTTATTTATACCATGGTATTACAGATGATTTTCTTTATTCTCTATTATGATCTTTCTTTATTTCCACAAGGTGGAACAAATCTGCCTCAGTTCAATGAATTGATTTAGCTCTATTTTTAACTTAAATTCTGCATTAATTGAAAAAATTATAATTTTATTTACATTTTATACAGAAAATAGTCCATAATTTAGATACAAATAATAATTAGAAACATGAAATGCACTCAAAATGCTAAATATTAAAGAAAAATATAGTATATTCATTTCACAAAAATAAAATTAGTACACAATTATGGCCTCTGGTCTGTTTTGACCAGCGAACAACACAAGTGTGACTCCCAAGTACCAGAGAGTTCAGAAAAAAAAAAAAGAAATTAACACTTTTATTTTGCAAGGACACATTAAATTGATCAAAAGTGTCAGTAAAGACATTTTACAATATTGCAAAAGATCTCTATTTCAAATAAATTCTGTTCTTTTGAACTCTCTATTCATACACACCTATATATTTTCAATGTATCACTGTTTCCACAAAAAATTAAGCAGCAAAACTGTTTGCAACATTGAAAATATTAAGAACCATTATTAATATTTGAATAGCACCATAGGAATACTGATGAAAATTCAGCTTTGCCATCACAACAATAACATTTTATAATATATTAAAATACAGTAATATCTTGGAATTGGTGAGCATAAGAAATTCTTCTGTTTTTTAATAATAAAAACATCCTAATTATTCCACACTTTTGACCAGTAGAGCAAGTCTATGAAAAATAAAGTCGCTAAATTGCTTGGCTATTTTATGATTAATTACGTGACTACTTTATGCTCGCAGTCTGATGAGGCTTCAGAAGGCCGTTCAGAATCCCCACTGGTGCTGGCTGTGTCCATCAGAGATGAATTTGGAAATGTGAACTTGAATTCCATCGCTGCTGGTTTGTGAATGTTATATTAAATTACAAATGAATGACATGAGAATGATCTCTTTAATGAATCGATCCAAAAGACAAGTTGCCAGTGTACAGAATTGCATGCCGAATCCATCAGAATTTTACTGAATTAACTTCTGGCAAAATTTTGCTGTAATAAACAGACAATTATTTAATTGTTGTCCTGCCAGGTCACTTAAACGCATCTTTAGAAGACAAAGAAGCATCTGTTTTGCCAGAAGACAGCAGCGAAGATCCTCAAAATTCGGTTACAATCTTTGGAAAGAGATCCTTTATTTGTTCAGAGTGCGGCAAGAGTTTCTCTTCTCAAAGCAACCTCAAATCACATCAGCGTATTCACACTGGAGAAAAGCCCTTCGGCTGTGTTCTTTGTGGCAAGGCTTTCGCCCACAAACAAAGTTTGTCTGACCACCAACGAGTCCACTCAGGAGAAAAGCCATTTGTTTGTAAAGTCTGCGGCAAATGCTTCGGGAAAGCCGCACACCTCAAAACCCACGAAATAATCCACACCGGCGAAAAACCGTTCAGCTGCAGCGTTTGCGGAAAAAGATTCAACATTGCTCAAAATCTTGCCAGGCACCAGCTCACGCACACAGGCGAAAAGGAGTTTCGATGTTCAATATGCCAGAAAAGTTTCACACGGGCCATGACGCTAAAGACGCATCAACTTATCCACACCGGGCAGAAACCGTACTCCTGCATGTCTTGCGGGAAGACGTTTCGGCACGCCGTCAATCTTAAAAACCACGAGCGCATCCACACCGACCTGCGGCCGTTTAGTTGTGACCTATGTGGCAAGACCTTCCGGCAGGCTGTGAATCTGAAAATCCACAAGCGGATCCACACGGGGGAAAAACCTTTCACCTGCAAGGAGTGTGGGAAGAGCTTCAGTCAGCAGAGTAGCCTCATTTCACACGGCCGCACTCACTCTGGAGAAAAACCCTTCGGCTGCAATTACTGCGATAAGTGGTTTAACAATACGAACAGTCTAAAGCTGCACCAGAGGGTCCATACTGGTGAGAGGCCGTACAATTGTGAGGATTGTGGCAAGTGTTTCAGTCAAGGTAGCCACCTGCGTACTCACAAACGCCACGTTCATGGAGGAGGGAAGCAGTACATCTGCGATAAATGCGGAAAGAGATACGCAGATCCTCGAAATCTTAAATTGCACAAATGCTATTATGCATAAACATGGTGTTGTTCACATTCGTCATTGTAGAGATACTTTTTTTCTATGATAGATAAATTATTGGAGAATATGATCTGAATATGAATGCAATAATGGTGCACTTATAATACTCACCTTCAGGACATCTAAGATGTAGATGGTTTTTTTCTTCATCAGAACAGATGAAGAGAAATTACATCACACACTCATGAATCCTCTGCAGTGAATGGGTGCCGTCAGAATCACAACAACCCGCAAGTAATCCACACGAATCTAGTCCATCAATTAACAGCTTGTGAAGTAGCAAACTCATTTAAATCTTGGATTGACTGAGGGTGAGTACATTTATTTTTGAACATTTTCACTTTTGGGTGAACTATTATTTTGAGTTGTGAAATTTACGTGTAATGGGGATTGAATCTCAATTGCTGTGATAGTGATATTTTTCTTCACAAAATATCATAGTTTATATCATGGGTCATATCATAGAACATTTTTGGACTATTTTTTAGGACTGTTTTGTATAAGTTACTAGTAATCAATGATGGCGATTTATTTTGAATGATGATGTTATGTTTTCTACCTTTCTTTATTAGTGTGGATTCGAATTGAAAAAGCTCATTGTACGACTTTATAATATATGTTTAATATAACTGTAAGAAAAAAAATATTACCAGAGAGTTGGTTTGATATTTAAAATTCTGATTGGCATTGATATGGTCAAATATTTTATTATTTTTCTTGCCCTGTTTTCTGTCAAAACATTTATATTTGATTCATGAAAACGTTGCCAAATACAGTTTTCAATAAAGCATTGTTCTTGTTGTGTGAGTATATTCATCTGCTTTGAATTATAAATTATAATACACTGTTAGTGAAGACTGTAACAACAGGATATGTTTGAAATGTATTGCCACACTATTGCTGTGCATAGTCTGCAAGTTTTTTGGTATGCATTGAATATGTATGTGTTCTAGTACATTTGCGCACATTTTGATTTTGGGCTTATTTGGTGTCATTAAGCACATCAAAATGTTTGAAATATTTTAGTATACAGACATATAACATTTGTTTATTTTTAGGTTGTTCAACATGAGGTGTTCTTTCCATGATCCTTTCCTGGGAAAATAAGTTTTCGAAGATTACAACCCATATGCTAAGAAATGCCCTTTAAGAACATTGTTCTGCTATGAAGAAACAATACTGCTATCATCCATCATTACTTTTTTTCTTCAACTTTATGTCAGTGTATAAAGGAAAGTCTATCTTTTTATCTGTGCATTTCTTTTGTTTCTCAGCATTTAATCTCCTTTTTGCCTTCAATTCATTTTAAATGCTCCTGCAGTGTGACAAATGTCTGTTTAAAATGCAAGTGTTCTGTGTAGTCTCAGTTCATTTGAGATTATAAAGTGCAACCAACCAGCAGTATTGGGTAATTAATTACTGAAATTTAATTGCTGTTCCCTTGAAAAAGTAAGGGATTACTCTTAATTTTTCTGTAATTTAATTACAGTTACTTGTGATGTAACTGCATTAAATGCTGTTTAGACTATAGAACAAATCTAAATAAAACAATACACTGCAAAAAAATGCTTTTCTTACTTAGATATTTTGTCTTGTTTCCAGCCAAAATATCTAAAAAAATCTTATATCAAGGATTTTCTAGACAAGTAAAAATTATTGTCTTGTTTTCAGAAAGTGAGTTTTTGCTTGGAACAAGCAAAATAATCTGCCAATGGGGCAAGAAAAATAATCTTGTTTTCTGGTTGAAATAATATTATTTTTCTTATCCCATTGGCAGATGATTTTTCTGATTTTTGTTCCAAGCAAAAACTCACTTAATTTTGACTTATTTTTTTAGAAAAACAAGACAATAATTTTTACTTGTCTAGAAAATCCCTCTTGATTATCAAATTTTTTAGATATTTTGGCTGGAAACAAGACAAAAAAATCTAAGTAAGAAAAGCATTTTTTTGCAGTGTAGTGGATTTAACATGAATATGTAACATCTAATGTTAAAATGTATGTTTTTATGTATGTAAACTTTTCCCTTTAAATACTTTGGTCAGTTCAAGAACAATTTATGCAATTTTATATTACTTATTTGAAGGAATTAAAGAGCAGTTTCATGTCTATCCTTGTTTAGTTGGTATGGGATTTAGAAAGTAATTGAGTAATGCAATACTTTGAGAAAGTAATTACTTCAGTAATCGAATTACACTGTTGAAGATGTAATTAACTGCTTTTTATCATTTTTAGAGTAACTTAACTAGCACTGCTAAACAGTAGGTAGCTGAAGATCATGCATAGTAATTTTAATGTAAAAACAAACAAACATACTATATATTCCAAATATAAACAGTCATGCTTTGCATTTATAAAAAAAAAAAAAAAGAAAGAAGAAAAGAATTGCACCTTTTAAATGAATGTAATAACCAACTGGCTTATTCATTCATTGATTTGTCAGATGATTGTGTGTGTGTTTGTGTGGAGAGAGAAAGCGAGATACATGCGCATGCGCGCTACATTTACACTTCCGGGTTTGTCTTTAAGTGAAATGTAACATTTCGCTTGTGATGTATCTATGAAAGTTGTTGCCCGGGCAGAGAATAAAAGGTTCTTAGCTGTAACTAAAGCGTCACGTTGTTTAAAGGCAAAAGAAAGAGCGGCGGTGAATGCTGTCATGCTCGGCGAATGAGACTCGCGCTGGACTCGCTCTAATGGACTGATGTTGCACTGTTGTGCCTTATGACCGGACGGAACAGCAGCATGTCGCGCCTGATGTTTCTAGCAGCCGCGGTGTTTCTCTTGTCCGCTCCTGCGAGCGCCTCTCAGGGGGACAAAGAGCCCGTCTATCGCGACTGCGTCAAACAATGCGTCCGGACCAACTGCACAGGGGCCCGACTGCGCGGATTCCAGTCCTCTCAGCCTCCATACATGGCACTCACTGGTACTGTACTAACCTATTTGTGTTAGTAACACTACGAACTTAGTAGAGAATTATGCAAACTGATTTTATTTCACAGCTGGCAATAGAGAAAATGTCATAATATTATTATAAATGAAATTATTAGGAGAACTAAATGGTTTAATGACAATTTTTGATGTACATAGGCTATTAATGAGTATTTATACAAATTACGACAAAAATTCCTCCACACAAACTTTTGCTTATACATTGATATACATTGTAAAATATATGTTTTTTTAAATGTTAGCAAAATAATGTTGTATATCAATTGCCATAATAACAGTATTGTTTCTTTAAGTTCTTATTCCTTAGCTTTTATCATTATCATGGTATTGCCATTACTTTTTTGATATGTAATATAGTAATTCATTCCATGGTTTGTTTGAAGCAGACTGGAGTGCCATGCAAGTACCATATTATATGAATACAGCAATCGCTTGATATGTCATGGTATATGCCATTGTATTACATCACCGTGCCATGGTACCATAACAGTACTTTTTATATAATAATTAAAGCACCACTAATCAAAACCCAAGCCCTGCTAAAAAAAAGTTCTGAAATAAAAAAAATACAAAACAAACAAAAAACTTCTTATCTGACTTGGCTTGTCTGGTTGGATGGTTTTAAAGGGGTTTTGGGCACTTTTCATATTTGGAGACCAGCTGGCCAACCCGCTAAACCAGCTGAACACCAGAGACGGGTTAATCTAGCTAGGACCAGCCAACCACCATAGGCTGGTGCTGTTACACCCCCCACCCCCTCAGCAGAGCACAGAAAAAGCAGCCTATGGCTGGTTACGTGCTTGAAAGGAAACATTATGCATCACATACAGTATTTATACAACACCAGTCAACATTTGGACACACCTGCTCATTGTCAGTAGTAGTAGTAGTAGTAATTATAAATTATAAATCAGACCCTTCTGTCCTTTCTGAAAATACTGTGTGCAGGTAAATCCATGATCTTTGTAACTGTTCCAATGTCCTGTTCGCTCTAACAGTGGATGGTATTATATGTTGCAAGCATATATGTTCTCTTATGTCAGAGATTATAACTTTTAATATAGTGATTTTAGACCAAAAACTGATTGCTGGATAGGGAGACAGAGCAGAGACCCCCAATAGGCTACATGTTGCTTAAAATTGGGCTGTATTTAAAACCTAGCCTGTAATATCATGTGCAGTGCCATATTAATGTACATACTTTATAACAATTGCATTGCAAAACCATTAAAATAATTTGTACACTGTCATATACTTGTGCTCAATAGCAAAACATTTAGCTGAACATTGTTAGCTTGTTGGCTTTGGATGGAATTTTCTTAATATTACATTTTTTAAATTTAATATTGTGTATGTTCATGTTTTAAAAACAATGCCACTTATGGAAGGATGAAATTATGAATATTTGAGTATTGTAGATCTACGAAATGCCAGATTTACTTTATCAATGTCAATTAATTTTGTCCTGCATCTTTCAGGCTGGACGTGTCGTGATGACTGCAGGTATCAGTGCATGTGGACCACCGTGGGTCTGTACCAGGCAGAGGGCTACAGCGTACCACAGTTTCACGGGAAGGTTAGTGTTAGAATTGTCAAACAATGGGAAAGGAGACATATTTTAATGGTCATCGCTATGGAAATTCATATATTTTCAACCCTGATTCTACATCTTTTTTCCTATTTCTGACTTTGTCTAGTGGCCATTTGCTCGTTTCCTGTGTTTTGAGGAGCCTGCATCTGCGCTGGCGTCTCTGCTCAACGGTCTGGCATGTCTGCTGATGCTGCTGAGATACCGCAGCGCCGTCCCCCGACAGAGCCCCATGTACCATACCATCACCGCCTTCTCACTGGTGAGACAGTGTCAGTCTGATGTAGTAGCGAGAACCATTCTTATTCATAACTAGTGTTCTTTTTTTTTTTAAAGTGCTGCAACCGAATGACTTCCTTGACATTCATTTCCGTTAATGATTCCTGAATTTCTGCATTCTTGCAATGAGTCAGAAGGAACACTGTACTAGAATACTCTCCTGCACTTTCCTACAGCACTGTTATTTAGTAGGCTATAATGAGAGAAACTGATAATCGTGATTATTAATTATCAATGCGATGATAAATAATTTGGGAAGTATATTTTTACATTTCATCAGCACTAATCAAGAGATTATCAACTCATATGCAGGGTTTATATTACCTCATCTAGTCTCCTGATTTATTACTTTAGAAAAACTGTGAGAAGCTTCTCACATCAGCTAAAACAGTGAAATTCCTAATATTTATTCCGATAATTCCAAATTATTCCAAATTTCCAAAAAAAAAAGAAAGAAAACAACAATAAAAAGACTTTGTATCGTAGTTCAGAAGTTACACGAGTGCATTTATTCAGCAACCACAATTGCAAACGATATAGTTAAGATCCATTATTAGATTTTTAACAGGTTTGCTTGCAGAGTTGTAGCAAATAGCACAAGTGGCCTGATGAAAGAACATTAACTGTCTGTATTACATGTAATCAACAGAATAGCTCAATTAAGATCGCTAAACTTAAAAAAAAAAAAAAAAAAAAAAAATTGTGTTTTGAGGTCATGAGTGCTTTTTGCAGTGCAGAGGGAGCATGTCTGCATGGGATTGATTAAGAGAAAAGCTCTGACTAGGGAATTTAAATTTGTGACATCTGGCAATCCCAAGCCTAAAAGTTCATAGAGGCTTATTGCCAATGCAAGATAACAGAAATGTCAAATGTACAAAAAAAAAAAAAAACCCAAAACAAAACAGCAGGCCAGTATCGCAGACAATTATGCTTAATTAACTGAGAGAAGTACAAATCATGTTTAAGTATGATTAATCGTGCAGACCTAGTGGTGCGAAATAAGACAATATATTGCAATGTTGTCACTGATTGCACACAAAAGCAAACATACACCATCACATACAGGGTAATCACATTTGTTCTTCTGCGCTGGATCAGTTAATATGTCAAAATGACTTAAAAACCAGCCAATAGCCTCGTGGGCAGCGCGTAGACACATTGTCCTATCAAATTTCATACACATTAAAGAGTATTTGCATCAGTTTAATAAATTTAATGTGATTGCTGTGTCAGAGACTTGGCTTGATAAGGAGAAAATTTATGAAGTAGAATTGGAAGGGTATCATTTGTTCACGGTAAACAGAGTTAATAAGAAAGGAGGAGGAGTTGCTTTGTATGCAGTGACTATAGAAAATCTTTTGGAATGTGTAACTATAGAAATAGATATTGAAAGATCTAAAAATATAATTATCAGTTGTGTATCGGTTTGGTCAGTGTATAGATCACCAGGAATAAGCTGTTGCTTGGATAAAAACTTACCTCGATGACAGATATCAATTTGTACACAAATAAATAATGTTAAATCAGATTTAATGAAAGTTACTTGTGGTGTTCTGCAAGGTTCGGTGCTAGGCCCTAAGTTGTTTGTCCTGTATATAAATGATATTTGTAAAGTGTCTAAAGTATTAAAAATGGTTCCCTATCTGTCGGTCACTACGAGTTATGTCGTGATGACATAGGGGATTTACTTGGGAGCCCCAATCATCTCTGACTTAAGAGAAAACGCCAATGAATATTGGCTAGTGGATTTTGCATACCTGCGCCACTCCCCGTGCACACGGGTATAAATAGGCGGCAGGTGCATCCACTCATTATATTTTTGCTTCGGAGCCGAGTGGATGAACGTGTTGATCTCCACAAAGAGCCATTCATCATCTGTCTGGAAGCTGTTCTGGTTGGCGTTATGGTGCGAACAGCGGTGTCCCTGTCTGCAGCGATTCCCCTGGGCACTTCAACTAAAAAGAGCAGATTTCCTAAAAGAGCAAATCACGGTCAGTTCGCGTATTTTTAAAGACACCGTTCCGGCCGTGTCCTCTTGGTTGCGGTCGTTTCCTATCCTCTGTCCACGGCCACGATCGTTGTCTTCAGTGTCTGAGCATCCAGCGCTGAAGCTGCGTTCGTGGATGGTTTATGCGTTCGCTCTGAGCGTGTAACCATGGCAGCGCTGCGATCGCGCCTCTCTCTCCTCACAGGGATGGGAGGGCTCCCTCTGTCACTACCTGCGCTGGCTTCTCTGCCACGAGCAGAGAACCATCGGCTAGTGCTCTGGGCGATCTGAGGGTTACAGTGAGAGCCTTTCCGCCGGGCCAGTCCCCACGGACCTCTCACTCCTCCCGCAGCAGCTGTTCTGTGCGGCTCCCCGGTGATTCTGCTGTGCCGTCTCACGGCGTGCCCAGCGTTTCATTCGGTGCGCCGATAGAGGATCAGATGTCGATCGCAGCATCGGGGGATGGGCAATCGTCCTCTGAGGATGAAGATTCGGCGGGGCTGCCTCCCTCGGGAGCAATTTCCCTTTCCTCCGAGTTTTCAGGTCCACGGGCCAACAGTGTGCGACGCGTTGCCTCCTCACTCTCGCCCACGACCCATCTTGCCAGCGGCCAAGAGAGTGCGGTTCAGGGGACGCAGTGCCTCCCCACGCACCTCTAGCCAGTCCCCTCTGGGACCCAGGGAGTTTTGTGAGGATGCCTCAGAACGCACAGCCTTCTGTACCATCCAGCTCTACTCCCTTTCTCTGCACCACCGCAGGTACGTCGATCGTGCCGTTGGAGCCACTTGCACGGCGTCTGGAGACGTGGCTCACGCTGCCCAGCCCGTCTCGTTGGCTCACGCGCATGATTCGACTCAGCTACGCGATTCAATTCGCCAGGCGACCTCACAAGTTCAGCGGCGTTCTCGAGACTTCAGTGGTAGCTCGGAACGCTCCTGTCTTGCGCAAGGAGATTGCTGTCCTCCTGGCAAAGGATGCAATCGAGCCGGTCCCTCCAGCCGAGATGAGGCAAGGGTTTTACAGCCCTTACTTCATCGTACCCAGGAAAGGCGGTGGTCTTCGACCAATCCTGGACCAGCGAGTCTTGAACCGGGCCATGCACAGGCTCCCGTTCAAGATGCTGACGAACAGGCGCATATCAAATGCATCCAGCCCCAGGATTGGTTTGCAGCGATCGACCTGAAGGACGCTTACTTTCATGTTTCGATCCTTCCGCGTGACAGACCGTTCCTACGGTTTGCGTTCGAGGGTCGGGCATGGCAGTACAGGGTCCTCCCCTTCGGGCTGTCCCTGTCCCCCCCGTGTCTTCGCAAAGGCACGGAGGGCGCCCTTGCCCCGCTACGGGAAGTGGGCATTAGGATCCTCAACTATCTCGAGCATGGCCCGCGTGCGAGAACAGTTGTGTGATCACAGGGACAGGGTACTCCGGCACCTCAGCCAGTTGGGGCTTTGGGTCAACTGGGAAAAGGGCAAGCTCTCCCCTGTGCAGAGAATCTCTTTTCTTGGTCTGGAATTAGACCCGGTGAGTATGGTGGCGCGCCTCTCGGAGGACTGCGCCCAGTCAGTGCTGAACTGCCTGAGTTCCTTCAGAGGCAGGACTGTGGTTCCGCTGAAACAGTTTCAGAGGCTCCTGGGGCACATGGCATCCACAGCCGCAGTCACGCCGCTCGGATTGCTTCATATGAGACCACTTCAGCACTGGTTGCACTCCCGAGTCCCGAGGTAGGCATAGCATCGCGGTACACTTCAAGTAAACATCACACGGGAGTGTCGCCGCTCCTTCAGCCCCTGGACGGGCCAGGGTGCCCCTAGAACAAGTGTCCCGGCATGTCGTTGTCACGACGGATGCCTCCAGTACGGGTTGGGGCGCTACATGCAACGGGCAGGCAGCCTCGGGGCCCTGGACAGGGCCTCGACTGCTTTGGCACATCAACTGCCTAGAGTTGTTGGCAGTGCATCTGGCCTTGCGGCAGTTCCGGCCACTGGGTGATAAATAAAATAGGGTGATAAATAATTATGACTCAGTATCAATAAATTGTGAATGGATTGTTAAAATATTGAAGTAATAGCTGGAATGTGTATTTTTGTTATGTACGTTTGGCATTTTTTATGCACATTTTGGGAAATGTTTTTGTAATATTGTTTATTTTGTATTATTTAACTTAGTGAAAAGTGTCGCCAATTCAGTAAACCATGTACACATCTAGGTAGGCATAATAAGAAAGGCTTCGGCCTACACCTTTTTCGGTAACTATGTATTTTTTATTTATTTTGTGAGAAGTTGTTGTGAGGACCGGAATAAATGATTATAAAGAAAAAATAAATAACATAAAAGCAAAAAACGCCAAAAATACATCTTTAAAGAAAAATCTGTAAATAATAATAATAATAATAATAATAATAATAATAATAATAAAACAGTCTCAGACTTGGGAGATATTGATTTGATTTAGTCTAATGACTCCCTAAAATAGTCGAAGTTGACACTGAACCATAAGACTGAAACCTCACTTGGTTTTATTTTTTTGTAACTTTTTGCCACTATTGTTAAATTCCTTTATAATTCGGATTCCTATTCTATGTCTCTGCAAATAAAAAAGTCTGAAAATGTATTAGAATTCAAATTTTTAATCTCTTGTTTAGTATTTTATTTTATTACTTTAATTTCTAAATGTATATATGGCATAAATAAAATACTTAGGATTTTTTGCTATTTCTAGATCACTAGGCCACTAGATCTCTGTATATAAAAAATCTGAAAATGTATTCATTAAAATTTTTAAAGACTTGTCTTATTTTATTTTATTATTTTATTACATTCATTTCTACATTTATATATGGCATAAATAAGAAAATAGTTATTAGGATTTTTCACTAGGTCACTAATCAAATTAATGAAATTGATCATGTTGTACAGATGGTCACATACTCTTTGGAACATTCTGAAACCATACTGGATCACATGATCATCAGTTTTGTTCATGGCATCTCCAGTGCTGTTGTTATTAAAGCAAAAAGGTACAAACTATATACCAAGATATTCAGCCAGCAGCCATATCACCCTGCAGCCCAAGACTGGTTGCCCACTGAAGCTAAGGAGGGTTGAGCCTGGTCAGTACCTGTATGGGAGACCTCTGGGAAAACTAGGTTGCTGCTGGAAGAGCTGCTAGTGAGGCCAGCAGGGGGTGCTCACCCTGTGGTCTGTGTGGGTCCTAGCTCCCCATCACTGTACTGTCAAAAAGCACTGTCCTTCAGATGAGACGTTAAACCAGGGTCCTGACTCTCTGTAGTCATTAAAAATCCCAGGATGTCTTTAGAAAAAAAGAGTAGATGTGTGACCTAGGCATCCTGGCCAAATTCGCCCATTGCCCTCTGACTATCATGGCCTTCTAATCATCCCCATATCTATTGATTAGCTTCATCACTTGGTCTCCGCTCCACTAATAAAAAAGCTGGTGTGTGGTGGGCCTTCTGGCACAATATGGCTGCCGTTTCATCATCCAGGTGGATGCTGCATACTGGTGGCGAATGAGGAGATCCCCCCTCACAATGTATAAAAGCGCTATATAAATGTAATTCAGTGTAAATGTAGTTTGTGCTCAACCACATTTGCATCTCTCTGCAGGTTTCCCTGAATGCATGGTTCTGGTCTACAGTGTTTCACACGAGAGACACCTATCTAACAGAGGTAACCTTTCAAGAGATGATTCAGAGACAACTTCTAAACATTTTCTCATGTGGTTCTTGGATTAAGAGGTATGATTGTCATGGCAAAAAAAAAAAAAAGTCACATGATACAGATTTTCTATTTTTGTTTTCTAGAAAATGGACTACTTCTGTGCATCAGCTGTCATTCTTTACTCTATCTACTTGTGCTGTGTCAGGTATGCGAACAGGAATTCCTCATAAATTGATTATATGTTTGTTAACCTTTTTGTTTATGGTGATGATTTGGGGTTTAATATTTGTGTTTCAGGACGTTGGGCTTGCGTAGGCCTGCAATTTCCAGTATGGTGGGAGTTCTGCTCATTCTGGCCTTCACGTCTCATGTGTCTTATCTGACCTTTGTCAGTTTTGACTATGGGTACAACATGGCTGCCAATGCCACCATAGGTAAGTGTTGTGAATACAGCAGTGTGTTTACATTACATGGTTATACAGTGCCTATGATAAGCTGATAATGTGCAAGTTCATGTCAAAATGCCCTAAATGAAGTTGTTGTTGTTTTTTTATTATTTGGAAAAGGCAATGAATGGATTGTATTTACTTAATATTTTTTAATACTTGTATTTATCTTAATCAATGTTTCTTATTGTGTAAATGATTCATCAGCATACATTATTCCAAATAAAAACAGGGGATTGGTATTTCACAGTCTACTGCAAAATATTGAGGTCTGACTCTGGAGTCGAATGTCCGATTTTCACAATCCAATCAAATCATCATGAATAAAATCAAGTCATGACCTATATTTTTAATATCCTGTTTCATTCAGAAAAATATCACTTTAATGGATTAACATGAGTTTTGGATGCATTTTCATATTGACTTTAATTAAAGCATGATCAATTTATTGATTACTGTAGATCTTTGCATGTGAACGCCTACATCTGTAATTTTTAAGCATAAATACACATACCCCCGGGTTCACAGACAAGGCTTAAGCCTAGTCCTAGACTAAAATGTAAGTCTGAGCTGTTTTAACTGAAAGAAACTTGCACTGACTGATCTTAAAATATATCAGT
Source organism: Onychostoma macrolepis (assembly GCF_012432095.1). Lineage (NCBI taxonomy): Eukaryota > Metazoa > Chordata > Actinopteri > Cypriniformes > Cyprinidae > Onychostoma > Onychostoma macrolepis. The sequence continues at coordinate 23,580,279 of NC_081166.1, forward strand.
GCCTTTGTTTTGTCTGAAGATGCACACCAGTAATGTTTTTTTCTAAGCACGTTTATAAAAAATAACTTAAATGTCCTAATTGAACTATGGCCTAATCCTGGTTTAGTCTAAGCCCTGTCTGTGAAACCAGGCCTTAGTTTTATACAACTAAGTTAAAACAGGTCTTCGATTTGTATTTCACCCTATTTCATACTCAGACTTAAGCAGTTATATTGACATGGTAAAAAGCATACATTGCCAAAGCGTTGGTATATATTTTAAACTGTAATTAATTCCTGTTTGCTAACTAAAGGTTTAAAATCGAAACTAATAATAGGCTAAATTAGGTATTATTTTCTCACCCATTTGTTATTCCCTCTGGTCTTGTTACAGGCATGATAAACCTGTTGTGGTGGTTGTGCTGGTGTTGGCTGAACCGCAGGATTTTGCCGTACTGGTGGAAGTGCGGAATGGTAGTGCTCTCACTGCATGGGCTTGCCCTTCTGGAGCTGCTGGATTTCCCTCCTCTCTTCTGGGTTCTAGACGCTCATGCCGTCTGGCACCTCAGCACCGTGCCCGTCCACTTCCTCTTCTACAGGTAAGCATGCACTTCCTGTTTTTCTCAATTTCTCAATACTTTCAAAACTTTTCAAAACTCTTCACACAGTTCTTCTTACCAACTTTCAGCTTGGCACAGCAGGAAATTTCACATCCAAACTGTTAAAACAACCAAAGCACGTTTGTTTCAAATCAGTTCATTCTTCCATAACACATAGAAAAGATTGTCACCAAACAAACACTTTGTCACTCATAAAACAATGACTAACAGGTAACATTATACCATGTTTTCTTTTGAAAACAAGAATGAATTCAGTTTGTTACATGGTCCGTGTTTACACTGCAGTGCAAAACTATACTAAAGTTGTCTCCTTTTGTATAGATGGTAACAAAATTTTGATATTAATTTTTTAGATTTGAAATATATTTCATCACTGTACAAATGTGAATTCATGCTATATGAAATATATATATATATATATATATATATATATATATATATATATATATATATATATATATATATATATATATATATATATATATATATATATATATATATACACACACACACACACACACACACACACACACACACACACACACACACACACACACACACACACACACACACACACACACACACACACATACATACTGTGGCCAACTGTGGATTTCAATAAAATGAGCGAACAAATTATAATAATTAAGTTACTTGTGGGATTGAGTTCTTAATTTGTGGCGACAGTATGTAATTTTTTCACCCGCGTGTCATGTTCGGTGTTCCAAAGAAATGGGTTCTGGCACTTGTATTAAAAAATAAAACTGTAAAATACAATAAATTGGTGTATGATTTACTTTGAAACCATTTTCATTCAGTTATTGCTGCAAAATTTCACAAATGATTACATAAACAGCATATAACCTATGAAATAAACGTGACATTTTTAAGTAGAAATGTTCTTGTAGAACATACAAAATTATTTTTACAGTGTATGTTTTCCTTTTTTTTTTTTTTCTTGTAGTTTCCTTATAGATGATAGCCTTCACCTCCTCAACACAGAGAAGCCTGGAGTGAAACTGGACTAGGAGGAAACCGTCTCAGAACCCCAACCCCTCCTCTGATATCCTTCCCATCAGGGCAAGTGCGAGCCGGACTGAGCCAGGCCTCAACCGCAGTGGCTTCCGGCACGTGTCCTGGGGCTGAAGTTTTGAATTTCATTGTTTTCTTTGTGTTTACAGTTTCTTTTTACCATACCTTTTTATTTTTGCATTGTACAGAAAAGGTTGTCGGTTGGGCTGGTTTTAAAGATGTGCCACTGTACTGTAGTTGAAACCTGATAGTTGTTTGCATTCACTTGAACTTTGCCTTCAATTAAGAAGTAAATCAGCCTTTATCATCACAGCACTCTTTTAAAAAGATGCACTGAATAATAACCATCTTTGCAGATGAATATCTTCACATAAGGTGTTCATATCTCCCACTCATATCCGTCTACATTTGTGGTGCTTGATTTAATGGCCCTGAAGTGAATATATCTCAGAGATAGAAGTAGATTGAGCTTTAGTTTTAAACATCCGTTCACTATAAGCTTGCTGAACATCAGGAGGGGTTATGAGTGAGCAGTGTGCTCTGTTTCTGAGACTTGTGGCGGTTACCTCACTAGCGTGCAACACCAGTGGCTACCAGCAGAGGGCTGGTTAGCTTCCATATTGCGGGAAGTCTCTGTTCAGTTCCCGTGAGTTCCCAGCTTAGACTTGTGATGGATTGGATGTTTTGTTGTTGTAGCAGTGCATATATCAAGTTACCCATCTTTTCCATAGTCATCACTCACTTTAATCACTGTACATTAAAAAAATATAAAAATTATTGTTGAAAATTACCATAAGGAAAAGTTTAGCAGAACGTTCATATAATAAAAATAAAGGTGACCATTGACAGAAAATCTTCAAAAATGACAAAAAGCACCATTATATGGGCTCTATAGGCCCATTCACACCAAGAACGATAACTATGAAGTTTGAAAACATTCTAATTCTGCTAGAATAAGGAAGTTTACATTACTATAACAATGATGACACAGGAATTACATAATTGCAATCACTTTCAGAAAAAAAATTTTGTAGCTCATGAATGATGAAAAACATTGACAGCCATTGAGAGCCCAAGCATTTTTAAGTTTATTTTTTAAAAATCAAGTTTTTAATGTTGTTTACATGTCTATCAGGTGTTTTAATATGCTTAAAAACAAATCATGTGCAGACTCATCAGTCAACACCATTGCAGATCATTTTCTCCTTAAAACTGCGGTGTACCAAAGACTATCAAAAAAAAAAAATTTAAAAAAAAGGTCACAAACCTGCAACCAATCCAGTCATCTTGCAGGGTGGGGATTTTTATATTATTATCAAAGCTGTTTTTACCTAAGGATATAGATTTTTAGAAGGTAGATGTCTTAAGACGGCGAACAAGAACATAGTTTGTGTAACGTTAGCGTTACGTTATTAACTGTTTGATAATGTAGTCAGATCAAAGGCTAATGATATACCGTTGCATGTCTGATGTTGTAGAGCGCGATACATAAAATGCATTACCATTCTGATACATTGACTTGTATACGGCCCTGTATAATTCATTCTTCCTCTTCTTTGGAATCAGTTTTTGGTTCAAACACATGGCTGAATTAATCCAGCATCGCTACTTGACATTGTGTAGCATAGCATTTACTACTTCAGTTAACCGAGTGAAAGTGGAACAGGTAGTCCAAACTCATGTGATTGAGTGGAGGTGGGGTCTAATTTGCATATTCTTGGATCCGCATATATTAACTGAGATTAGGGTAGAGTTATATTCAAGCTATTTTGAGGCATAAAGAGAAATTATGTTATCGTTATAGTTATTATTTCTTGGTGTGAACAGGCCTTATTTCAAGACTCTGGGCCAGTTTTACTAACAGATTATTGCACCAGCGCAAAACATCTTTTGGCATTAAAATAGTACGGTCAGGATTTACTAAAGATGCACAGTGATGAATTAGCACTGAAAAGGCGTGGACACAGTTATTTCTGCGCCTGACCTTATTGAATATGCATTTGTAGGAGTTTCCTTTTCAGATGCAAAATTTATGGAAGGAGAGTATTCAAATGAGTCACGCAATGCAATTTACTAACGCTCATCCAATTACTGGTATTTGCGCCATTATTTAACGCCTCAAAAAAAGGTCTTAAATTATTTTGCGCTAAAAATGGCTGCAATTGTTGTTGCTTACAGAGGCACCACAGAGAACAGAGAGTGCGTGGTAGAAGGGAGAGGATTTTTTCCACGCGTTTATTTATTTTGAATTTGCGCATTGTTAGTAAATCACCCGCAGAAACTTCACTCTCATGAAATTGCGCTCTCATGCTAATTTGCCCTGTTTAGTAAAACCAAAATGAAGTAATTATTTATTGATAATATTTTCCTGAAGCTCTATCTCATGACATGGATATTATGATGATAAATGGTGCTTTATTGCCATTTTATAGGTTGATACTGTAACTTTTGGCCACTCTGTGCTTCCATTTCATAGAAAAACACAGCATGAACATTCTGCTAAACACCTCCTTTTGCGTTCCATGAAGGAAAATCATGAGTAAATGACAGATTTGTTTGATATTTGGGTCAACTATTTCTTTAATCACTCTAGGGGGAATGTCTAGTATCAGCACCACAGAGCTACTCGTTGCCTGAATATAAAATAATGACTTGATCCTTATGACATAAAGAGTTAAAGAGTGGCATGATATGTGATAGCAAAGAAATTCATTTTCCTTTTGACTGGGATTTTATATAGCATGATTTTTCTCTCTGTTGCTGCTTTATCTTTGTTTTTCATTTCCTTGAACTTTTTGTATATCCGATCACTTTGTGCTTTATTTTGATTACATTTTCGTTTGATTTTTATTTTCACCAAGAATGCCTTTGCAGTGAAAATATTGAATGGAATTGGGTTTCCACAAAAGGTAATGGAAAAGGGATAAAAAAGGATTTGTGTGTGTGTGTGTGTGTGTGTGTGTTTAGTTGCTGTGCAATTTGAGCTTGTAGTGCATCGCATTTACACACATTTATTACTATAGCAACCTGACGGCTACCACAGCTTTTATTCTTAGCAATGTTATTAAACTCCTTCTCTTCAGAACGCTTGTCACACTATGCCTTACATTTTTAATCTTTTTATTGTTCATACAAGGCAGCACTTCTCCATGTGTGAGTATCCACAAATCTCTCACCATCCACAAACTCTTATTCACTCGTGCCAGACTATTTCTTGCATCATTTTAAAGTGAATCCACACTTTTACAGATTCTAGAATTATTGTGACTTGAGCCAAAACCATAATTGATTGCCTGATATGTCTTTGTTCCATATCATCACTTGTGCACTTTGTGTGTGTGTGTGTGTGTGTGTGTGTGTGTCAGAAAAAGAGTGCAAGCATGATCAGCCTGGAGGGTAAATATAGCCATTTAGAAAGGCTAAAAGCGGTATAGAGGGGGAGGGGACAACAAGGGTATCCAGAACAGTGATGGCGTGGGCCGCTGATCAGACTCAACAATTCACTGCATCTGTCTTTTGAGAGTCTTAATGAGCAGAAAGTCAATGCTACAGTATTTCTATAACTATGAGGGAGTTTAACCACTAACTACAACTTTTTAAGCTTGTTTATTTAAAATTGCGATCAAACGGAAGAAGTGACAGTTTTCTATAATGTGGCGTACATCTGAGTTTAGTGGATTATTGAAAAACAAAAAAATATAGAGTGGGACTTGGTTCTGTTTATTGGTTGTTGATTAGATTTTGAGATGTGGGTATTGCATTCAGCAGTGGACGCAGATAAATACGAGCTTGGGGTTTAATCGTACTGTATTATTGGAGATGTCCTGTGTACGTCACCAGAGAGAAGTCTGTCATTTTCATCGAAAGGTCAATTTTTAAATAAAAAATTAAACGTATGCATGGATTAATATTCATAACACGATCTATAACATGCATTTGGAAAATAGATAGGATGACTTTACACATTATGCCGACTTTAAAGGAAAGTTATATACAGCTCTATAACCAGCATCTGTGGCAAGATGTCATTACCACAGAAAATTCAACAAATTTCCAAGAGAAATTTCGACATGTAGTGCGGTTTGTAAAAAGAAAACATGATGGAAATGTTGATGAAATATTCCCATACAGTAGTTGGATTTTTACAATTGACATCTATGGGACCACATCATGCCCAAAATATGTAACTCTCAACACAAATGTTTTCTTTGTTTATACAAATTGAAGGAGGAGATCAAATATTTTTTTCTTTGGTGACTGACAGATGCTTCTGGAATATTCCTTTAATTAGGATGACTAAGTTAACAATATACGATACAATATAATTTTTTCATGGATACAACTGTACTAACTTATATATATAATGCTTTTCACCTTCCCTTAAAACATTTTTCATATTTTGTTCTTTATGTTTTTAAAGCAGAATGGAGGTCATATATTATACTGTCTGCAAATCCATCAAATTAAAACTGTAAAATAACCTGCATGCTGAATGTAAACTTGACCTTTTTTCATGTTTATGAAACTAAAAGGAAAGGGAATGAGATTTACTGTATGCCTGGACTGGTAATTTGTTGTTTTCTGAAGAGCATTTCTTTATTTCTTTTTTTGACACTGTTGTCTGTATGTAATGTAACATAAGGCCAAACACCAGAGGTGACTTCTGGGTATTCTAATTGTTAATGTCCCGCAGGATTTCCAAATTCTCCCTCTTTTTCAATGGCCAGTTTGATTGTGGCAATCCACAGGCTTAACATAGACTTGCCCTGTGTATCTCTCTTACCTTCAATTTCTCTTCTCACTCTATCTGTCCCTTTCTCTTGCTCTCTTTCTTTGTCTTGGTATTGTATTGCACCTTTCTCCACCAACTGTACACAGATCCAAATGTGTATAAAGAAACCTCAAAGAAATTAATAAAACTGTTCTCTATTAACTCTTTTACTGGTAAGCCTATGTGTTTATTTCAGTAATCACGATAATCATGATACAGTTATGATACAGCCAAATCACAAGGACATTACTGCTTTTATGAAATGGTTACTATATAATAAAAATGTTAAGGACATGTTTTCAGTTTACTAAGCAAATTCGTATGGCACCTGACATTTAAACTAAGGTTAATTGTAGATTATGGACACTGCTGAACAAGCATTTCACATTGGTAACCAAACAGTTGCTGGTACACTCAGCATAATGCATAACCCAGCATACAAAATGGGTAAATATTGGACGAAACACATACTGGGTTGTTTTCAACCAACAGTTGGGATAAATGTTTAACCCAACCTTCTGGGCAGTAACCCAACCGCTGGGTCTAAACAACCCAATCGGTGGGTTCGTCCATATTTTAACCCAGCATTTTTTAGAGTGTAGACATTGATTTCCATAGTATGGAAAAAATACTGAGGTCAATGGCTACCAGCAACTCTTTGGTTACCAACATTTTTCAAAATATTTTCTTTTGTGTTCAACAGAAGTTAGAAACTCAGGTTTGGAACAACATGAGAGTGAGTAAATTGTGGAAAACCTTTCATTTTTGGGTGAACTATCCTTTTAACATTGTTGTCACACTAAAAGAGGAAAGTTAAGTCAATTGGATTCCATTGTTATATGATATTGCATGCAGTGTGCTCTACTGTATGCTGCGAATTTTGCCAACTTAGCAAGTCATCCAGCACAGTTTACATACTATATACTGCAAAAATAATATGGTGTATGCTATTCTGAAACTGATGGTCTACTAAAAGAGAATTATAAAAGTGTTTTTTTCTCATAATCTAGAAACAGCTTTGGTATAAATAAGGGCCTATTGAGTACATTAAATATTTAGTTATATGATAAACTAGAGTAAGGTTTACTTACTCAAGAGGGGTCATGTAGGTGACAAGATGCTGGGTAGTATTGAATGAAAGAAGTTTATTCTTCCTCCTCCTCTTTCTGCCTACATCTCAGACTCTGAGCCTGGAGTACAAACACACTCACTATCAATGTGAGAAAAAAAAGGAACTTTTGGCAACACATGCCATTCTCTGGAATTTTCCCCAAGTCTATTGACTTTTGAGAAAAACAGCCACTACAAGTAGAAATTCGTAGAGTTAACAAAAAACTACCCAAATAGCAATTTGTATTTTTTGTTAGACAAATTGCTATTTGGGTAGTTTTTTGTTAACTCTATGAATTTGTGGTGATTTACTCACCCTCAGGCCATCCAAGATGCAGCTGAGTTTGTTTCTTCAACGGAAAAGATCTGGAGAAATTTAGCATTATATCACTTGCTCACCAATGGCTCCTCTGCAGTGAATGGGTGCCGTCAGAATGAGAATTCAAACAGCTGATAAAAGTTGGCACCAATAGCCTCGTGGTTAGCGTGCCGGCATACAGTGCATCTGCGCTCACGGCTACCCGAGTTTGATTCCTGTCTCGAGGTCCTTTGCCAGTCCCACTCCCCTCTCTTCACCCAATGCTTTCCTGTCTGCTCTCTACTATCCTGACAAAAAAAGGCCCAAAAATGTAACTTTAAAAAAAGAGCTGATTAAAAACATCACAAAATGGACTCGTGGATTATTGTCAAATGAAAGTCTGCGTGTTTGTAATAAACTAATTCATAATTAAGATTTTTAACTTCAAACTGTTGCTTTTGCCATGTGGATTATTTGTACATTATTGTGACGTTTTTATTAACAGTTTGGACTCTCATTCTGACGGCACCCATTCACTGCAGAGGATCCATTGGTGAGCAACTGATGTGATGCTGAGTTTCTCCAAATCTGTTCCGATGAAGAAACAAACTCATCTACACCTTGTATGGCCTGAGGATTAAGACTACATTTTCAGCAAATTTTCATTTTTGGGTGAACTATTCCTTTAAACAGTTGCGTCTTATATTGATTATTTCTAAAGACTTAAGAAAAACCATTTCAAAGTTATGAATAATTATTTTTTTAAGCAGCTATTCCAGTAGGGACTATCTATTTTAACTTCACTGGAAACTGTTGTCCTTATTAACTAAATACATTGATTCAGTTATCAGCTATTTAAATGTTAAAGGTTCCCATTCCAGTTTTTTTAATAACTATTTTTTAGATACTATTAATCATTCTTTAGGCCTGCAATAATTACTAAAACTCATTTTCATTCTTACTAACAATTTCAAAACATTTTTCCCCTAATCTTTTGTAATTACCATCAAAGTTCAATGAAAATTCTTACTAATGAAATTGCAATAGATACTATTCAAAAGCGAAACCAATGACAGTGGCCTCTAAAATGTAAATATACATGGGAAAATATAACTTGAATAGTAAATAGAGTGGGGCTAGTTGTCACACAGGCTATATCTTAGCAGGCTAACTAGTAGGTCAAACGTCCATTGACACAAATGTATAATCTTTATGGCACTGGTTTACTCTTTATGGCATCTTTTTATTTAATGGTAGGTTCATATTGTGACAACTTACCCCATATAGTAAACAACATGTCTCGCATGTGTCTCCATGCTCAAAACAGTGGAGATGATAGTGGACTTTAAAGGACTAAGAAAATCACTTTGAGAAAATACATGTTAAGTGCCCGTACATATTAATTCTAATATTCATTTAGTCATTTAGTCATTTTGCAGACGCTTTTATCCAAAGCGACTTACAATTGGGGAATACATAAAGCGATTCATCTTGAAGAGGCAATCAGACAGACGAAGTGCTTGCAACACCAAGTCTCAGGCATTGTTCAAATAAATACAAACTACCAAAGGAAGGAATAAGTAAAGAGAATTTTATTTATTTATTTTTTTTTTTCACTCAAGTTTAGGATGAGTTTTCAGTTGTTGCTTGAAGATTGACAGGGATCCAGCATTCCGGATAGGGGTGGGAAGATCGTTCCACCAGCCAGGAATGTAAACAGTATTTTAACCGACAATATAAATTTGTATTACATGTGTTCAAGTGATCCTTCAATTTTATGCAAGTTGTGCAAGCTTCTTTGTTCTATTTTTTTTTTAATCAAGTTTTGTTACTGTCCCAATTTACCTGAACATGTTTTTGGGACAGTAGCATTCAGCTAAAGTGGGACATCCTATAAATTAAAAGATTGCTTAATTGTTTTATTTTACAAAACATAAAAAATGTCACAAACTGTAGGCAGAAGAGAGGTAAAGACAAAATAAGAATAGAAATTTGTGAATATTAAGTTTTTTGGCATAAAAGTGCTTGTAAACAAGCACGTGACTGCTCTCACCCATACATACACACATACTAAACACACAAGTATGAAAGCATGTGTTACATAAATACAACATAAACACGCAAATATGAAAGCATGTGTTACACACACGTGCACACACACACATTTAAGCACACAGTTGGATACAAACACACACCCAGGAGCAGGCACATCATACACTACACTGTATTTCTGTTTAAGAGATTCAATTCTTTGTTTTTGTCCTTCTGTTGGAGTGCTTTAATAATTCTTTCAATTTATGCTTCTGTTGAAGAGTTTTAATTCAATAAGCGTTAGGTGGTTATGAGTTCACAGTCAAATCCACAATCCACTATTTTTATGAAGTTATTCTTTTAAATTCTGAAGATTTTCTATTGCAAATGATCATTTGTACACTGTCCTGCTTTAGGAAATAGTATTTTGTAAGCACAGAACAGATAAAAATGTGTGTCCCACATTACCAGACGCAGTGTCCCAATTTACCTTAAAAAGAAAACCCGAAGAAAAAAAAATGGGTGCTTAACATTTTTGAACCTCTGTATGTTTAAAACAACAACCAATATTCTTTAAATAAATAAATAAATAAAAATAGTGGGAGATACATGAGATTTTGAGAATTAGTTTAAAGCATAAATAGTGTTGGTAGAATAGATTTATTTGTACTTAATACACAGTTTACCAAAAAGTGTCCCAATTTTGCTGACTTCACCCTATCTGAACATTCATTTAAACAATTGCAATTTTTTTCCTTCCATACTTTTACTTCTGTAGATACAGTGCATTCTTAATTTTTTTTGTTTTTCTTATATTAGTGTTATGTTCCATTTCTACTGTTATTCCTATGTCTGCATATCATGTACATTTGCACTATGTCCGTACTTTCTTCTGCACTGGAAGCTAGTGCTGTCAAGTCAAATTCCTTGTGTGTGGAAGCATGCTTGGTAATGAAGCTCTTTCTGATCCTGATTCGGTGAAGAGTAACCTATCTTTTTATCCCTGGGCACTAACGCCGGAAATGTTCAGCTTTTTTGGTTATCAAGATAAATAGGAGAAATATTCACTGAAGTCAAAAAATATGACAACTAGCGTTGGCCTTGTTAAAACTGCTCCCGACTCCATAATTGGTCTTCATGAATGTTGCAGTAGAGCCGCTGTACTGCTGGAGTCAATCTGTACTGCCACTCCTCCGCGGGAGCGCGCGTATTATGGCACGCACACACACACACACACACACGCACGCACACAAAAAACTGACTGGAGAGTCAGGCGCACTCGCTCCTGCCAGGAAGTTGTTGGTATTCGGGAAATAACAAAGAGACGAAAACAGGTATATTAAGCGCACCGAAACTACACGAGGGTGATCTGTGTAACGTGTACGGGATCCGGGTATGAGCTGGAGGACTATTAACTAATGGAGGACTAATCGATGGAGGCAGACAGAAGTTTTGGGCTCGTCTGGGTCCTGCTGCTGCTGTTGGGTATTACAGCCGCTACAGGGAGAGAAGGTGGGTCATCTCCACACATTCCCACATTATCCCCAAACTCCCGTATGGTACTACATACTACGTTTATGTAAAGTGCAGATAGAGAGTTTAACACCAACAACAGCAGCTGAACACATTCTTGTGGAGAAACTGCTCAAACACCCCAATTACTCGGCTAAAGTCGCGACGCGACCGGCGCGCGGGGCCCACTGCATTTTTACGCGACTGTTCGAGCGTTTGGTTTTGCCGTTTGAAATGTAGACGAAGTGTGGAATATGAGATTTCGTAAAAAGTTGTTTTAGTATAGTAAACAGCTTTACCATTTTAGCCTGTATTCGTGTACCTAATTTAGACTAATATATAAAGTGAACAAGTTCAGAAAATCCCGTCGGGGTGTTTTTTTCTCACACTGTTGGTGCATTAGTGAAGTATGTCACACAAACTTGATTTGCAACTTCTGCATGACAATAGCGCTGAAACCTGACAGAGTTCAGGAGTTTAATGGGCACAACTCCTGATATCTTGGTATCAAACCAATACATAAAAAAGAGGCAGAGTTTTTAAATTTTATATTAATGACACCAAAATGTGATCCAAAATGTAATAATACTACACCACAACTGTAATAATATGCAATCATACAATAACATTTAACTGGGTCATGATCACAGAACAGCAACAACATAATAATGACTATGATGCACGTTATTATTTTAAAAAATAGTTCATAATAAAATAGCATGAATTCGGCCATGAATGCAGGACAACAACAACAACATAATGATAGTGATGATGATGATAATAATATTAATAACAAGATATATACTGAGTAATAGCTATTCTATAAATGGAAAAATTATATGATGCTACTATGGCACATGCTCAAAAACAGTAGGCATATACGTAAAAGATGTCATTATTTTAGTACCATATACAGAACATCATAGTACCATAGTAATAATATTGTGTTGTTATTATATAACATTTGATATAATATATGGTAGACACATCAGTATGTAAAACAGTGAACTTAGCGATCTCACAGATTTACAAAATTGTACACAAAATTGAATTGCTGTTATATTCCGGGCTAAGCTTTGTTAGTTTTTATTCTTTGCTTAACACAAAAATGCCACTATGTCATTTACAGTAATTAGTTTTTTGTTCAGATTTACACATTGAATTTCTTTTCACTCTTCTGTGTGTACAGTACATGCACTTATTTGGAGGAAGAATTCATGTTCTTAGAAAATCAAACACTAATTCCTGCTCACTGAATCAAGTTATTCCAAAGGTCATTTGTCTTCAAGTTCTGTGTAACTCTCAGCTTCAGATTACACACGTAGCAAAATTAATGTGTATGTGTGAGTGTTTGATGTTTTCGTGTTCCGTAAATATTTTCAGCAAACTCTCTGTTGTCTTAAGCATTTATTATGCACTCAGATTGTCAACAGCCTGGAGAAGCATTCAGTTAGATTCTGCTGACAAGCAGAATCCATAAACAAAGGCAATGAGACATTTCCGTGGGACATTGATCAGTCCCTGTCAATTTTATAATCTGATTCTGCGTATGCATAAGTACGTGTTGTGTGTCCAAATAGTAAACTAACAGTCAGATCATTGCTGTGCTCGGTGGGCTTGTCTTTGTTATCAGTGGGTGCGGGTGTGCAAAGCTGTCTTAGATATGCTTTACATGCTTCGTCGTTGTGAGTGTTTGGGAGCTGGTAATGGTGGCTTTTAGCAATGCTGTTTGCTGAAAGTGTCACCACACGTTTGCTGGTCCTCAATCTCACATGCAGGATGGACATTTAGTATCAGAGTAGAGGCCTATGCACACCAAATATAACAACTATAACTTTAAAATTTTAATAATCGTTCTAATTCTTTGAGAATAGAGACATCCACACCACAATTATAATGATAACAATAACTTTAATATTCTTGGTGTGAACAGGCTTAAACTGTCGATTTGTAACTCATCAGAACTTGGAGGAAATTTGCTTGCCTATGTTTTGATGAAAGTGTGTGATGTTTCTGTTGACTTTTGTTACAGGCTGCAATAAATTTAAGGCTGTTGGCTTATTTGTAAGGTGACGAGAGTCGAAAAGTGTATAGCCCAGTAATTTTTGTATTTAATTTAATTTAATTTTTTTACCAAGGGGGCCTTAGCAAACTTTCAAGGGGGCTTTAAAGGGTTACTCCACCCCAAAATGAAAATTTTGTCATTAATCACTTACCCCCATGTCGTTCCAAACCCGTAAAAGCTTAATTCGTCTTCGGAACACAATTTAAGATATTTTGGATGAAAACCGGGAGGCTTGTGACTGTCCCATTGACTGCCAAGTAAATTACACTGTCAAGGCACAGAAAAGTATGAAAGACATCGTCAAAATATTCCATCTGCCATCAGTGATTCAATCTGAATGTTATGAAGCGACGAGAATACTAACACAGTTAACACCGGGGCAGAGCTAGGGTTGGCCACCCCACTCACAACTTCTGCTTCTGTCTCTTATTTCTGGACAAGAATTGCATTTATTTAGATGCAGAATGTCTTTACAACCACATCAAATGGAAGATTTTCAGATACACACTCCAACTTCACCAGGCGTTAACAAACAAGCACAGAAAAGGTACAGGTGACAACGAGGGAGCTTCAGTAGAATAACAGTGAACTGCGGTCAGATGAGATGTTGTCAGGCTAAATGTCAGTAAATATGAATTTTCCTGTCCTGTCAGCTGTTATACTGTGCTTGTAGCGCATGCTCTTCAATTGCACACACAAATTCGGCAGCACATGCCGTATACCATTTCATATTTCATTTCATGAAATGCTGTAGTTTTGTCTTCAGTTAAGTCATGAAGTTATCACAAAGGCGATTAAAGCCTTAAAACTGCGCATGTATGTAAATATTTGTTATATATGAGTCAGATTTAAGAACATTTCTCTGAAATGCAGTGGTTTTCCAAACTGTCCTGGAGCACCCCAGTACTGTCTCCCTCATCTAACATGCCCGATTCAACTCGTCAGCTAATTGGTAAAGACTTTACGACCTGAAGTGGGTCAAAAAAGGTAAAGAGCATCATGTTCAGCAGCGGCAGCTGTTAAAGTAATGGCAGCTAAAAAAAAACTAATAACCCAGCTGCTGCAATGTCTGTTAATCAAAGAACAAAAGAAAAAAGAGGAAATCAATAACTTTTTAATGTTGGGTGAGATTAATCTCGATTAAATGTGCGATTAATTCGTTTTTTTTATTGATTGACAGCACTACTCTGAACCCATTTGACTTTTTGTCTTCCGTGGAACAGAAAAGAAGATGATTAACAGAATGTTCATGCTGCTCTTTACAATACAATGAAAGTGAATGGTAAATACAGGCTGTTAAGCTTCAAAAATGACAAAAAGCTCCATAAAAGTGTCCAAATCTGGAGATACAATCATTATGGCAGGATGCTGAAAATTGGTGTGTAGGGCTGTCACGATAACTACTTTTTGTTGTGCGATATGTTGCACCAAAATTAATTTCGATAAACGATATTATTGTCATTTTAAGACAATTTTATTTCACTGATTATATAATTACAGTATGACAATATAATAGCATAATAATGCAAGTACACTCTTTCGAAGAACAAAGAACATTCTTAAGAATATATAGACATTGGAACCGGAATGTGAAAAAAAAATGTGCTAAATAAATAAAACAAATACCGGCTCATTCACGTTAATTGGCTCTCCTCTCTCATTCGGCTTAAAGCCAAAATGTTCCCACACCGGAGCTGAAGATTGCGGCTTTGAAACCAAGTCCATTGGGACTTGTTCTTCTGGCTGTAGATGTCACGAAACACTTTATAACGCAGTGGGTTCACACCTTCTCTTCACCTGTCGCTGTCCGCTCTGTGTGCGTGTGTGTGGGGGAGACGCTGCCTAAGCCCCGCCTCCGCCACAGAGAGCAGACGAGATGACAGAGGCAGCGCGATCGACTAAAATGTTGGTGATATTCATTTTTATGTAAAAAAAAATTATATAATCATTATTTTTAATTATGAAAAAATGATCAGTCACAATATATCGCGGCACCAAAAATGATCGCGCTCATTTCCATATATCGTGCGATAAGTCGATATATCGACTATCGCGACAGGCCTATTGGTGTGATGTGTAATGCAACAAACAAAGACATATAGCCATAGTGGCGATGCTTTTAAGGAGACACCATCAGTAAATATATGTATTACACATCTGATATTATTACATGAACTATCCCCCAGATTTGATTTTCCTTTTTCCTCCAAGGTAAATAAAAAATCATCTATTTGTGTCAAAGTCTTTTTTCCCCATACGTTTGAATTGTGGATGTTACCTATAAATACAGATCAAATACAAAAGTACAAAAGCTCCATTAGACTATAATTGTCTGTCAACCATCACAGTAAATTTTTGATGTGTTTACATTCACAGGTCACTATCTCTATACCCATAAATATAAATATTGAACATTAAAGTGGCAAATGGCATAACTGCAGTTGTTATTGTTATAGTTATGGTGTGAACACTGGAGGAACCTTTTCATAGTTCTTAGAATCATTGGCGGAGGTTCCCACTTTTTGGTGTGTTCACATCGCGGGAACTAGGAACGTAGGCTATTTAGTTCTAGGAACTCCATTTGGGGGAACTAATTTAGCTCTACTAATTTAGAGTAGGGTCTAAAACAGTTCCATAGGAAGAACTACCAGTGACGCAAGTGTATGCAGATTGACCAAACACATATGAAACACCGGCTACCTGGCATTTTTAAAAAGCCATGTAAAAATATTTACTCCATGAGCATGGAAAACATCGATAACGGCATTTACATGTTGTCCGCAGTGTTGTGTTCTTTTCTCAGCCTCAATGATAACATTGCAAGTTGTCATAGGAGATTTAGTCACGATTTTCATGCTCTTTTAATCACATAGATTGTGTGTTTACATTCCATCTCTGTTATCACGAAACCCATGACACACAGATTTTTGATGTATTTACATTCACAGCTTCATGCGACTATGGTCTCCGTAGAAGCTCTAAACCTGTAACTAGATAAATATTGAACCTTACAAAAATCCCTTTACCAAAAGGTTTTACTGTCCAAACTGAACAGCTAAAGCATTGGTGATATCAAAACCCCATAAGAAAAAATCTAGATAATCAAGTCAATGAACTTGTCGACTGTGGTGCAAGGCTGCAAGCAATAAACAGTGATGTAACTGTGGCTGTTGTTGTGTTTGGTTACCTGCAGGAAGGTTTCTATACGTTAAGTATGTGCAAGGTCATTCTTCCGTCAGGAATGCTTGCATGCATTAGTCCAGCATATGCTTGCGTGCATCCCATCCGTATTTAGGTATGCATGTAGCAGTGTGTCAGAACGGAGTAATACACGCTTCACAAACACAGAGACACAAGGTCTGGTCCAAATCCTGTTCTTCCTGTCGGTTGAGTAATTCTAGTTTGTTGTGTGACTATGTGCAAGAGAGCAAGAATAGAATTTGCACTGATATGTTTTGTAAAAAGCTGAGAATGAAGATGAGAATTATGAAATTCAAGTATTTTCTATGCACTATATTTGTGATTAACACTATTTTGTTTATGCCCTTGATTCAGAAATCATTCAAAATCATTATGCGCACTTAAATGTTCCCTTTAGTTGAGTGTTCTTGTCATTGCTGTGTTTGTTTTATTGATTTTAATGCACTGTCTGTTCCATTGAGCAGCATTTAAGGTCATTGACCAAAGGACACGAGCAAAGTAATAACACCCCTTAGAGACCCTGTTCCTGTGGCCACAGATAAAGCATCATAAGGGACGTGTTTGGGACAAGCTTTGGTGTTTCTCTTATTATAGCCGAGGTCAGGAGCTGGTAGGCAGCAGTTGATCTTTGGTCGCTGTAAATGTTCAGCTTGTACTCTGTTGTTTGTATTGTTGTTGTCTGTGAGATCAGTCTCCGTGGCAGCAGCAGTTAACAGAAGTTGGCAGCTGAAAACCTATTGAAAGTACATACTAGTGAAGTACACACTGCACTTCCTGTCTGGCCGCACACCAAGAGTAGGTGTGGTGAATTTGCTCACTGCACAGGTAAAGAGCACTGATTTATATTCAATCTGTCTCTCCTGCGCCGTGCCTTGTGACACAACAAGTTTCCAATGACACAAGGAATGTGTCTACACTGGTGTGTGGGTGATGGTCTCTTGTTTCACTACACACATAGGACTCTATGAAATCCTTTTTATTTTTTTTCCATATTTTGTTTTATTTTTTCCCAGTTTCCTTTATTTTTTATTTTTTTGCTCTACAACGTGAAATATTAGTACTGTAATTTTGATAATCACTTAAATATATTTTTATTACCACAAAAAATATAAAATAAAAAATTATAGGGCCCTATGAAATCCGTTTTATTTCCAAATTCAGTTTTTTTGCATTTTCATTTTTCTATACTCTTTCTTTTAATAATCAAAAGCATCTCCAATTAATTGATTTTATATAAAAAAAGTATTTTTATTTATTTATTTTTTTCAGAAATACTGCACATTTACATTTTTCACCTAAATAAATTCTGGTAAATAATATTTCTGGTAATTTAAAAAGTGTTTTTTGATTATAATTTTATTATTAGTTGACTAGAACACGTGGATATGTTGTCATTCTTACACTATAATACTGAACTTTGATTTCAGTGATTTGGACTATGAGATGGACACTTGCTTTTAACATTCTTAAATAATAAATAGTATTAAAAATATATATACATATATATATATATATATATATATATATATATATATATATACATACACACACAACAGAAATATATTAAATTAATTAAACTATAAATTTAAATGATAATAAACAAACAAATATATATTATAAAAATAGACAGAGAAACAATAAATGCATTAAACTATACATTACAATTATAGCAAATGAATAAATCATATAAATGAAAAACTTCAAATAATGAATAAAACACAAATATAACAAATACATTAAATTATAAATTAAAATGCTCCATCGGGACAAGACCACGGGAATCAGATAAGCCCTTTACACAATCTGACATGGCTGCGGTTGGAATTGAATTGCTGGTTCGTCTGGTCAGAGGAGAACTGGCCCCCTGACTGAGCCTGGTTTCTCCCAAGGTTTTTTTCTCCATTCTGTCACAGAGGGAGTTTTGGTTCCTTGCCGCTGTCGCCTCTGGCTTGCTCAGTTGGGTACACTTAATTTCTAGCGATTATTGTCGATTTGATTGCACAGATACTATTTAAACTAAACTGAGCTAGACAATGACATCTCTGAATTCAATAATGAAATGCCTTTAATGGAAAAATAAATGGAGTGTTTAATCTTATCATTATACATTACTGACACTCTATCCTCTAATTTGATACTGTTAAGTGCTTTGACACAATCTGTATTGTTAAAAGCGCTACAAAAATAAAGGTGACTTGACTTGGATATGGTTATGCAGACTTGACTTGCTTCTTGCACTCTGTTGCACTTTACTTTTGCTTTAAAAAAGGATTTAACAGAAATTTGGATTTCATTTGGTTTAATAAAATATTCTTAAGTAAAATTATTGATTTCTTGTGGGAAATTAACCGTTTAGATTAATCGATAAATTAGTCGATAGATTAATCGAAATAAAAATAGTCGTTAGTGCCGACTACTTATCAGTATTCATAGTGAAGACTTTAAGTATTTGATGATAGTTTTTATCAAATAAAAATGTTAAGATGTTTATGAAGTGACTCTCAGAGCAGCTGTGGAGAAGCTGTTCATGTTTTCACATTCTCATAGTGAGATTGAAAACACCACAAGAGTTATGTGTTCTTATGCATCTGTAGTAGATGAAAATGCGCCACTCATTCACACTGAGACACACAGAACAAACAGACATATTTTAATATATTTTTGTGGTATATTTACAGAGGCTAGTTCATATTGCAGTTTGATTAAGTGTACAGCCCTGCTTTTATTTATCCAAATTTAGCCAACTTCTGTGACATTCTGTGTGTGTAAATTCCATTTTTATAACTGGATTCCCCAATATTGTCCACGTTTTCTGCATCACAGAAATCATAGGGCCCTAAATACATCACTTGTCAGCATGTTATTCGAGGTTTTAAAGCACAACATAAGTAACAAAACAAAAAAAAGTACATCTGCACCAGAAACAAAGGATTTTTAAATGGAGTTTGACTGATATTTTATAGGAGTATCTTTAATTAACTAAACTTTGCATGTATGCCACATGATGTGTTTCATTGTTGATATCAGTCATACTGAAAGTTCAGTGCAGATTTGTATATGTGTCTGTATATGTGCCGTCTTCAAATTTCCTTGAACAGACAGGTTTTTTGTTTAAAGATACACTAACCTGCAGTCTAAAACATTTCTGTTAACGCAAAGAATGATTGACAGGGACAGGCTTTCGACCAAGCCAAGCTCAAGTCTCATTTTGTAAATAGTTTCTTTATTTTGAAGGTTAGTTTTACCCTTAGGTTAGGTTAGGTTACCCTGTTGCAGGACAGTTAATTTTATATATTTGTAAAAAATTACTATTGATTTCCTATATTCTTAAAGCATCAAAGAAATTATGTGTGGGTGTATTTGAATCAATGAGATTATTTTATCTAGGGCTGCACTATTAATCAGAATAAAACTGAAATCATAATATCAAGTGGAATTATAAAATTTCAAAGGCTGTGATTTAGTTTAATATATATTCGCTGTCTTTCAAAGTGTAGTGCAGCACTGTGTTCTTTTACACACAAGCAGCTCATGATCCAGTTCTCAGAATCTCAGAGTGACCCGTATCACAGTAAATGCTGAACTCATCTTTATACCTGGTCTTGAGTTTGGGTCACTCATAACATGCATTTGGGAACGCAACATGAACTTGTATTGAGAAGCACCTTCTTTAAGCTTTAAGCTTACACATAGCTTTAAGATAACAGCTCGATGGTTTTACCTTTGAAAATTATATTGGTAACACTTTATTTTAAGGTATCTTAACTAGTTGCTTATTAACATGTATAGTACTAGAATATTAGCCATATATTAGTAGTAATTAAGCACATATTAATGCCTTATTCTACATGACCATATTCTACATCCCTAATCCTACCCAATACCTAAACTTAACAACTACACTGTAAAAAGTACTGTGATTTTAATGGTAAAAAACTGTGAAAATGCTACATTAAAAACCTGTTAAAGGGGTGGTTTACTGCGATTTCACTTTTTTCATTTTAAATAGTGTGTAATGTTGCTGTTGGTGCATGAACAGTATCTGCAAAGTTGCTGCGCTGAAAGTTCAACGTAAGCGGAGATATCGTCTTTTAAAAATCTGGAAGTTTAATGTTTACAAAAATGACTCCTATGGGACTACAACGAGATACTTCCCGGGTTGCATACGTAAAAAACCCATAAATTTGCATCAACCCCTCCCTCCGGAACATGCCAAAGAGGGGGCATGGCCATGTTCTGCGGCTTTGTCGAAGAGGAAGAGTTATAGTGGAGAGTTGTAGCCATGCCGTCGAAACGGTGTTATTTTCACCCAGCTGTCAGGTCTTCTGTGTTCGGGCTTCCTACGGACGCTGTAGTTCGTCAGCAATGGTTAAAATTTATGTTTTATTATGTTCCTGACAATTTTAATCCTAATTTAGCTCTCTGTGCTGCGCATTTTATGGAAGACAGCTTCCAGAATCTACACGAGTTCAATGCCGGATTCACACAGAAACTATTACTAAAACATGGAGCAGTTCCAACTTTAAAACCAGAGGCAGCAGTTGTTGGGCCACAACCTGTAAGTGAGATTTAATCATTTTAAATGTATTTGCATGTATAATTTCAGACGTAATGTTTTAGTTTTATCAAGGACGTAAATAAATGCCAACGCTGGCTTTAGTAGCCAGTTAGTTAAATGCTATTTCATGTGTCTATGACAAACGCGTACAAACATTTTGGACCCGAATTTGTAATTATGTACTAATTTTGTAAATGTATTTTCCATGTATATTTTATGACGTAATTTTTCGATTTGATCAAGAACGTAAACACAAGCCAACGCTGTTTGGTTATAGTAGCCAGTTAGTTCGATGCTATTTTGTGTGCATAAGACAAACGTGTACAAACTTCAAAAAATGATATGTAATCACAACAGCAATCTTCCATTCAGAAACGTTTTGTAAGAGCCGTGCTTGCGGAAGTTCTGCTTGACTCTCTTCATTACCGCTTTCTGGGTCTGATTCTGGCTCAAACTGATACGGCAATATTGACACCATTATTTACATTTGACCGCAGCACATGCAACTGTCACCCGTAAAGGTAATGGGCGTGAAGTTTCCGGACAATGTGCAGTACGCAGTTTAGCCAATCACAACACTAACCAATCTAACCAAGCCCAACTAACCAATCTGAGCCCATTGCCTGTTTCTGAGGGAGTGGTTTCATAGAATCAGGAAGTCAACCGGTCGTTCAAATGACAGAGGAGAAAGCGGCTTACAATAAAGGTGAAATATATGAAAAATAAGGCGTTTTTTAACAAACGAAACACGAAGACATGTTATATTGCACCCCATAAACACAATCAAGCAAAGAAAAAAAGCAGTAAACCACCCCTTTAAATGGTTTATGGTAAGTTTCCCTAATATATACGGTGAAAAATTGTAATAGATATTTCAGACAATTTTACGGTGAAATACCATTTTTGAAAGTGAAAAAGAATGTAAAATGTACAGGGAAAAATCAGCTATAAATATTAGTATTACAGTTTTACTGTAAAATAATAATTATTTTATTTTTCTCAAATAGTTGATTTTTTTTATTTTACAGTGCAATATTACCATAGTAAATTTAAAAAATATATTTTTATTAAATAATAATAATATAGTCATTTTGATATATTTTTGACATATTTTGCAATTTGACCCCCCTGGGTAATATTGATTTAGACAACTGCATAAAATTTATCAAGCAAAATCAGAGGTACTCAGAGCGAGTGTGTGTGTAAACCTGTTGGTTTGGATGTCATTGGCGATACATTGAGGTGTAAAACGACTGCATTTCAGCCAGTCTGAATCAGGTGTGAGTAGGGGTTAAAAAATGATTATGTAGAAACAGAAGTACAATGAGACAGAAAGAGAATGAGAAAGGGCCCACAGAGACATGGACTAATAGAGTTGTTTTCTATTCAAGACCACCAGCCGCCCCTCACACTCTCATGCACACAGATGGGGAATAGTTAGGATGATGAAAGGGGAGCAACGGAACTTGGAAAGGAAATGTGAACTGGAGAAAACAGTGACTTATTATTCAGGCCCCATCAGCATGCATACATATGTCACTTCTGTTAGTGCACAAAAACAGCTCTTTCTATAATGCTTCAACATGTTAAAGCAATAGCTTATCCAAAAAAACAAAGTCACCCTTATTTAAAAATCTTCATGACCGTAGCTCTGACATTTCAACAAAATTAAGTCTGTGTAATAATGTGTACATATTTATGAATTATGTACAGGACAACCTGGAATTCACTGACTTTAGTTTAAATGTTATCAAAAAAATAAATAAATAGACTAATGAACCTATAGAGAGAAGTTTTTAATCATTTTGGTTTACAGTCCAGTACAGTCAGATGTTACCCTGCAGTTTACAGTGCACAGAATCTACAGTGACCTTACAGGAAATCATCTGTGAATGAGGGCAACGAGTGGCCAAATATCTCCATGCACATACACAAATCTCAGTACAGCACTGCACATGCACACACTCTGTCATGACATGGACACTCAGAGTGTGTGCCAAACACATCTATTTACAGTATCCTGCACAGAGTAGCAGTGTGATAAAGCGAAGACAGGAGGACAGTAGGTGTATTTTCTGCTACAAGTCAAATAAATACATTTGAATTTATATTAATACAGACTTTATAGGCAGTACTCTGAGTTTGATTTCCATTCTTTTATTTTATAGAACACAAGGAGCCAGATTTACTAACATTTTACTAGCAGAGTATTAAAATGAATCACGCTATGAGATTTACTAATGTTTGTCCTCGTCAGATTACTGGTATTTGCGCCATTATTTAACGCCCCAAAAAGGCAAACGATAATTTTTCGCTGCACTTGGTGGATTGCACTGGTCATTATGGAAATGAGAGGTTGGGTCTGTGTTCTTTAATGTGCACCTTGTCAGTAAATCACCTGTAAAATTTTCCCCTCCCAACAGCACTTTTATGGAATTGTGCTCTAATGCTAATTTGCCCTGTTTAGTAAATTTGGCCCAAGAAGTTCTTTTGTGTGGAGGATGGTTCAGATAAGTGATATTATAATAAAACTGCATGAAGATGATTTCAAAAGTTTATGTTGAAGCATAGATGACACAGACATAATCTGTAACGGTAGAATTCCACAGAAAAGCCATGTAGAGTTCCATGGCAGTCAAACAACTGTTATTTATAAAGCTTACACGTGGTTACGCTATAAAAAACATGTATAAATATCATGGAATTTTAAAATTGTTACATGGAAATGTAATGTAATACCCATTTCTATTGTGAATATGAAGATTTGAGCTATATATTTGTTTGGTGAGAAACTGCATTCCTTATTCTGTTTTTATTTCCTTTAAATTCAATAATTAATTAATTAATTGATTAATAGTTCTGAAAACCTGATTCACATTTCCTGGTTTAAACATGAATTCATTTCAACATAATCTCATGACAATCTGTAACTTATTTTACAATTTTGCAAATTCATTTGCAGGATCAAATTAATTTGTACAAATGAATCTCTTCACACAGGGTTGAGTTTAGCATTGCAACTTCTTTCTTACTTTATTTAAATGCAAATTGTATGTTACTTTCTATACAAATCACAACATACAAATTCATACGAAACAGCCTAGCAGTTTTTTTCTTGTAAGATTGGGTTGGTTCATTTGTCGATAATGCTTTCAGTTTCCATTAAGAATCATGGTACATTCTTACATAATTTGACCAAAAATATCAATGTTAAAAATGTTCAAGGACATGTTATTTGTCAAATGCCTATGAGAAGCTTTCATAAATTAATGGGTTATTTCAAAAAGCAGTTTGAAAGTAGATTTTAAGATTACCAGGTGCAAATTTTAAAGGCGCACTATTTTCCAGTAATCCGTTATTAAAGGATTTATTTTGCATGGAGCCAATATACTGAGCTCACAGAATCAAATCACTGCCTGCTTTGTCTGGGAAATAGGGCTGCAACTAACAGTTATTTTGATTTTCAACTAATAAAATGTTTATTAATCAAATATTTATATGTTCAAATTGGTAACTGAAAACATTTGTGTAATGTTGCTTCCGCACTGCTAGATGTCAGAATGTCCAAGATGCCTTCCATATAGGCCAGTGTGACAATAACAAAAATTAAATGAGTACACCTTTAATAGGCCGTATCTGGGAGACAAAAATAATCTATATAATTTTATACAGCCCTACTGATGTGTGCATCTTTGTTTTATTTTTCAGTATGTCTTGGGACCGATATGAAGCTGGCTTTACCCTCCAGTCTTGAGAATCATTATGAAATGCTCAGGCTGCTGTACACGGGCTGCCATGTGGTTCATGGTAACCTGGAGATCACGCACCTGCAGGGAAATCCAGATCTCTCCTTCCTTCAGGTACGGGTCTGTTGTGTGTATCCCTCTACAGTGCTTTTTATTACACAGCAGATGGAGCACAACCCTTTCTGCATTCCTGTTCATTTTCTTTGCCACGGTGTAAATAATCACAGTGTAATTAATAATGTTCAAAGGGTTGTGCATTACATGAATGACCCATCTTAACATGCTACTTCAAGTAAAACTTAAAAAAACTTATCGGAATAATAGAATTGCTATTTATTTAAGCTACTCACTTACAAAGTCTCAATGTCAATCAAATTTGAAAATGAAAAGATGTGCTTGTGTTTTGTTTGTCTGTAGGAGATTGTGGAGGTTCAGGGGTATGTGCTAATAGCTCACGTCTCAGTGCATTCGGTTCCTCTGGACAATCTGCGGATAATACGAGGCAGTCAGCTTTATAACTCCAGCTATGCTCTCGCTGTACATAACAACATTCACCACAGTCAGACGGAACTCGGCCTGAGAGGACTACGCCTTAGGAGTCTTACAGGTAAGGAGTGTGGGTCAAATTTATATTTATTTAAATTTATAGGCCTATAAATTTTTTTGATTTAAGCGTGAAAGGTTATTACTTACTACTCTAATTTCCTCAGTCACTTGAGATTAAATGGATGGTGACCAGTCTAGTTAGGGGATGCTGCAGATAAGTTTATTTTCTCTCTGTAAATGAATACAAATTGTGAATATACATTTTTATGCCCAGCTCTAAAAAAATTGCGAGTACTTGTGTATTGAGTAAATCCAGCTCAAATGATAACATCAGACTGTCAGTTGAGAGTGATTGCTAGTGTGATTCACTGGGTGACAAATGTTACTAGGTAATAACTATTTCCTAACTATAACTATAACTATAACTAGTGTAATTGAACAAATTAATGAAATGAATAAATGCATTGCATTGATTGTTATTTTAAAATCTTCTGCTATCAGTACAATTAGAAAAAATGCCTTATCCGGTAATGACAAATGACTTAAAAGCCATGGAAAGACATGAAAATTCATTTGTCAAAGAGTTTGGAAACCCTAATTCAGTCATTTGTTTAAGGTTCTCAGAGTCATGTACAATTCAGAAATGGAAAAATCAGGGGATTTTAAAATTGTGATTTCTAGGCCAAGAAGGTCATAGAAATTTATATTAAAAACTCATAGAATGTCATGACATTTCTATAGCAAATTCTCAAATTTTCTGTAAGATCTTGGTGCAAAATGGTCCATTGTCTATTGTTAGTGGTGTAGCGATAAATGAAGATCTGCTCACAAAGTGGTAACTTTCAAATCAAGAAGTTTTATTATGGTCAAAACAGTGAATTTGCATGACCAAGTTGACCCTGATTTGAAATCTATGATGGGAATTTTTTCCTCCTCACTCAAAACTTCCTATTCCACATCTTCCAATTGAAATATAAATGTGAACGAACTTTTATGCTCAGCTCAAAAATATTTCATTGAAATATTGAAATTGTGCTTAGTCAAGGAAGTGGAACCCTGTGAGTAAAATGATTGCTTACATTTCACAGAAATCTTGCTTGGCGGGGTTTATATTTGGGGAAATCCTCAACTGTGCTTTCCTCAGAAAATTAACTGGGAAGACACTGTAACTAAAGTTGAAAACAAACTGCTGCACCTGCAAGACATCCCAAAGAACTGTGAGTTAACTTCTAGAGAACTACCATCATACATCAGACTGTTTAATGCGTCACTGTTATTTCTCAATAATACTTATCTTTTTTCAGGTCCTCGTTGTTCTTCAGCTTGTCCTTCAGACGGATGCTGGGGAGAAACAAATCAGGACTGCCAAACATGTGAGTGTCACTGCATATTGGCCTGTTTTTTTGGGTTTGATGAAAAAAAAAAAAGTGCTTAGAATCATGTGCCAGAATGCTCTAATTTATGCAGTATATTACATAATCATAATTTTGTTGTCAATGTTATTAGTCATTTGTTATTAGTTAATGGGCATTTTTGGTGCTTTATGGCAAAACTGATATCTGTTTTGACTACTGTGTTAATTTTTTTGACGGTATTAAATCTAGTTTAGACGAGAGAAAATTTCTGATCCGTTCAATGCCACATCTCCTATCAGGGATTAAATAGAGGCAATTTGACCACATTAATTATTTAATTATTTGTGTTTTGTCGTGAAACGTAATGAAATTCCTCTTTTGAGACAATTACATGTACATCTTTCTCTACAGTGACCTTTGTGCGTTGCTCATCTGGCTGTTGGCGCTGTAAGGGTCCAAAACCCAACGATTGCTGTCATGTGCAGTGTGCTGCTGGGTGCACAGGGCCAAAAGACACAGACTGTCTGGTAAAAATATCATAATTATTGCATTATATAATTCACATGTAATTGAAATGAAATAATATCTGTTTTGTTCCATTTTGTTATTGCATCTTTAGGCCTGTCGTCACTTCAATGACAGTGGGACATGTAAAGACAACTGCCCCCCACCCAGTATCTACGACCCCAACACCTTTCAGTCCAAACCCAACAAGGACAAAAAGTTCAACTTTGGAGCCACGTGTGTTAAACAGTGTCCCCGTATGTCAAACTTTTAATTTACTAACAAAATATTGCGCTTTATGTCCACAGGCCTTGATTTTTTTTTCTCTGTGCGTGTATGATATATGTTGTACGTTCTACGTCTTTAGATAACTATTTGGCAATGGAAGTGGCATGTACAATGGTCTGTCCCAAAGCGAACAAGGAAGTCATTATTGTTGAGCCAGATGGTAAAGAAACACAGAAATGTGAAAAGTGTGAAGGAGAGTGTCCAAAAGGTATGTGCATATGCTTCTACTTGATGGTTCAAGCTGCAGTTTAAAGTGTCATTGAGTTCCAAAATGTTTGAAAAGGCATTTCATAACAGTTAATGTGTATATATAGATCTTTGCATATACTCTATATGTTAGCATAATTTCTCCTATTTTTATCTCATTATATTAATTTACATATGTGATGTCTGTTAGTGTGCTATGGACTAGGAATGGGAAACCTTCAAGGGGTGTCAGTGGTGGATGCCACCAACATTGGCATGTTTGTTGGCTGTGACAAAATCTACGGCAGTTTGGCTTTTCTCTCAGACTCCTTCAAAGTGTAAGCAAGGATAGTTGTTCACCTAAAAATTCCAATACTGGTTCTCATGTTGCCTGTCTTCTTGCTTCTGTGGAACACAAAAGGAAGATATTAAGAACATTTAGCTACACAAAAAGTATTATAAAAGTGATTTGCATGACACATGAACTATATTCATACGATAAATTTGTGTTAGAAACAGACTGAAATTTAAGAGTTTTCCCCTCTGCTTTAGCTCTCAAACTGTTGTTCAATTTTAGTAATTTTTTATTCCATAAGGAAATGTGCAATAACTTCTCTGGAAGCATTTACAGAATAAATTGCATAAAACTCACGTGACTTTGCCTCAAGAGATCACGCGATTGAGTAACTGGCCTAAACAGCAGATCAGTCCCATTGCACACCATCTATTGTTGTCATCCTGAAATGCCTGAACCAAAGTGATCAAAATGATTTGGTAAAATTATGTCCCAGAACTGTCTCTCATGACTGTCACAAAATCAGACATTTGCCTCTGAAGGCAAGATAACATAACAGCATTTGTTATTGCGTTTTGTCTGCTCTGCTCTGAGGTGCAAGTATTGTTTAAAAGTCATAGGCTTACCTGGTTGCAAGATCTTTTTTTATTATTTCATTATTCATGATTTGTGCCAGATTCCCAGAAGTGAAGATTTTGTTCTCTTAAACACATCGGATGGTAACAGTGCTTTATATTTGCAAATGTTTGATGCAATATTCTTTTTTTTTTATTTTACCTTTTGTGTTTCACAGAAGAAATAAAGTCATATGGGTTTGCAATGACATGGGGGTGAATAACTAGCTGACTTTAAATCATTTCTTCTAATCTAAATATTTCTGTCCATGACTGTGGTATTGTTACACCTATTGTTACACTTATTGTATTAAAATCTCTTGTGTTGTTAATACAGAAATGCAGCTACCAATTCATCTGGACTGCAGTTGAGTGACCTGGAAATGTTAAAGACAATAGAAGAAATCACAGGTGAAGATCACAGTTCATATGGACTCACATCATAAAGATTATAAAGGAAATACAAGTCTATACCATAGGTCTAATGTCTGAGCTAAAATCTACATAACAACGCTACTAGTTGTACCAGTCAATCATTAAATGAAATTTAATATTATTATGCAATAACATTATATTTGTATTTTAGGATATCTGTACATAGATGCATGGCCAGATTATTTGCTTGATCTGAATGTTTTTGAGAACTTGAAGGTGATCAGAGGAAGAATGCTTTACAAGTAAGTATATGTTTGTCTGTTTTTGGTTCTTACTTGAAATGTATCTCTTCTTTTGCTTTTTGTTCCTTATTTGCTGTTTCCTAATTCTGTCTTTAAAAACATGTGATTTGCTAGACTATTTACCCACTTTTCTTGTTTGTCTAATGTCTAGTTAGAATTATCAAACCTGCAGTTTCCTGGTAGTTGTAAATGTTAATGATTATCCTGTACACCTGCCTCATGTTATATCAGTTTTCTTTCCTTTCATTCCTTCAAGTCAATTCTATGGAAGCCTGTCTCCGCCACTGAATAAAATGTAATAAAAAAAAAAAAAAGGTTATTGCGACTTTTTATCTCACAATTCTTATTTTTTTTCACAGAATTGCATGATATAAACTCACAACTGTGAGTTATAAAGTCAGAATTACGATTTATAAAGTCACAATCGCAATTTTGACTTTTTTCTCGCAATTCTGAGATTTCTGAGATTCTCAGAATTGCGTGATATAATCTCGCAATTGTGAGTTAAAGTCTAATTTTGAGGGGGGGGTGGACTGATATGTTCTCAGAACTGAGAGTTTATATCTCACAGTTATGACTTTATTTCTCAGAATTGCGAGTTTATATCTCACAATTATGACTTACTAACTCGCAATTGCGAGTTTGTATCACACAATTATGAGAAAAAAAGTCAGAATTGTGAGATAAATTGTCGCAATTACCTTTTTTATTTTTTATTTAGTGGCGGAAACGGGCTTCCATACAATTCTAACCACACAGACTGAGAAAGGAATGTAAGTAGTTAATTTATGAAAGTGTTGGTCATATGTCACACTGTAGAACTGACAAAAATTGACACACACGAATGGGGCTATGATAGATTAGTAGCTTTACCACCTGAAACCCACCGAGAACAATTCAGCATTATAGTAAGGACATTTGCACAAGCAAACTTGTCAGTTTTTCTGCTTAAATGTATAAATCTAGTAATCTACTTAGTGATCTACAACCCGAATTCTGGAAATGTTGGGACGTTTTTTAAATTTTAATAAAATGAAAACTAAAAGACTTTTAAATAACATGAGCCAATATTTTATTCACAATAGAACATAGAGAACATAACAAATGTTTATACTGAGAAATTTTACACTTATATCCACTAAATGAGCTCATTTCAAATTTGATGCCTGCTACAGGTCTCAAAAAAGTTGACACGGGGGCAACAAAGGGCTAAAAAAGCAAGAAATTTTGAAAAGATTCAGCTGGGAGAACATCTAGCAACTAATTAAGTTAATTGACATCAGGTCTGTAACATAATTAGCTATAAAAGGGATGTCTTAGAGAGGCAGAGACTCTCAGAAGTAAAGATGGGCAGAGGCTCTCCAATTTGTGAAAGAGTGTGTAAAAAGACACTTTAAAAACAATACTTTAAAAACAACGTTCCTCAACGACAAATTGCAAAGGCTTTGCAAATCTCATCATCTACAGTGCATAACATCATCAAAAGATTCAGACAAACTGGAGAAATCTCTTTGTGTAAGGCACAAGGCCGAAGACCTTTGTTGGATGCCGTGGTCTTCGGGCCCTCAGACGACACTGCATCACTCATCGGCATTATTCTGTCATTGACATTACTAAATGGGCCCAGGAATACTTCCAGAAACCACTGTCAGTAAACACAATCCGCCATGCCATCTGCAGATGCCAACTAAAGCTCTATCATGCAAAAAGGAAGCCATATGTGAACATGGTCCAGAAGCGCTGTCGTGTCCTGTGGGCCAAGGCTCTTTTAAAATGGGCTGTTTCAAAGCGGAAAAATGTTCTATGGTCAGACGAGTCCAAATTTGACATTCTTGTTGGAAATCACGGACGCCGTATCCTCCGGGCTAAAGAGGAGGGAGACCTTCCAGCGTGTTATCAGCGTTCAGTTCAAAAGCCAGCATCTCTGATGGTATGGGGGTGCATAAGTGCATACGGTATGGGCAGCTTACATGTTTTGGAAGGCACTATGAATGCTGAAAGGTATATAAAGGTTTTAGAGCAACATATGCTCCCCTCCAGACGACGTGTATTTCAGCAGGACAATGCAAAACTACATACTGCAGCTATTACAACAGCATGGCTTCGTAGTAGAAGAGTCCGGGTGCTGAATTGGCCTGCCTGCAGTCCAGATCTTTCACCTATAGAGAACATTTGGGGCATCATTAAACGAAAAATATGTCAAAGACGACCACGAACTCTTCAGCAGCTGGAAACTTATATCAGGAATCAAATTTGAAATGAGGTCATTTTGTGCATAAAATTTTAAAATTTCTCAGTATAAACATTTGTTATGTTCTCTATGTTCTATTGTGAATAAAATATTGGCTCATGTGATTTGAAAGTCTTTTAGTTTTCATTTTATTCAAATAAAAAAAAAAAACGCCCCAACATTTCCGGAATTCGGGATATAGTCAATGTATTTAAATCATTGTTCTCTCTCTGCAGGGGTGTTTTCTCTTTGGGAGTTCAGTCTTTGCAGATCAAGTCTCTCGGGTTGCGTTCCTTGCGCAGTGTCAGTGGCGGCATAGTACTGATTCATAATAACTCCAGACTGTGCTACACCTCCTCTCTGCCCTGGAACTCACTGCTCCACCCCACACAGGGACCCAACCTCATCAGCAACAACAACCAAGACCAGCAAACATGTAGTAAGAACCCATTCTTATGTTTGTCTGACTGGAGCGATGCATGCTGTACAATACAGTCATTTTAAATACAGTCATGAATACTGTGCATCTTTAAGCATGGCACAAAGAAGGGTGACTATAAGCAAATCATGGCATTGAGTACCTTGTCCTTCTTTCTAAACATTTACAACATAATTAAAATATTATGTATGCAAATGTCCATTAAAAAACAGCATTTTAAGCCTATAAAGCCTACTTTATCATATTTGATATGCACATTTCTAAGGGCTCTGAATTAACTATTATCACTGAAAAACATGTTGTACTCAGTCTTCTACATGCCTTCTGTCACCTTTTGGTACAATTGTGAAAACGCCATTTTCAGGTTGTGTTTTTTTCCAGTATTTCTTTTTGCTGTGAATTTTTTTTTTTTAATTAAACATTAGAATAGCTTTTATATTGTTATGAATATTTTAAAATGAACACTTACTGGGCTGAAGCAGCTAAGGTTTACTTGATATCCATACACCATTTTTAGATAAAAATGTGAGTATCAAATATGATACATCAGGCTTTTGAGGATGTCCATCTCGCAAATATCATCTTGCTAAAATATATTATTGTGAGATATAGAGTTCTAAAGATTATAAAGATAAAAAACGTTATAAAGATCTCAGTGGTTAACATTGTTAGCTATTAATTTAATATTATTTGGCTATATGCATATCAGGAACTAAACCAAATGGTTAGTTTAGGCCTCTGAATAAAATTGAGGGTTTTTTTCTGTATAATTTTTCCTGTATCATTCTGTGTAAGGCTTCAGAGCCTGATATATCAAATAAGATAATCAAAAAAAAAAAGCTAACTTGATTGTCTGATACTTGATTTCAAACATTATTATACCAAACGAATCAAAATATTTCAATACTAAAATGTATTTGAAATATGTTTATTTCATGCTCATTCATCAAGTATACTACAAATACATTTAAATATTTATGTACTTAATAAAAAAAAGTCTGCAATTGTACTTTTGGTAACTACACTTTAAATATCTTACATTTAAAGACTAATATTAATCAAAGATCATACAATCCTAACCAGTAGTGATATTAAAACACATTTTAGGCTTAATATTAAAAATGTGCATTGTGCACAAATAGTACCCCAAATAAAGTTTAATTACAAGATCTCACAGAAGTGAGTACACCCCTCACATTTTTGTAAATATTTTATTATATCTTTTCATGTGACAACACTGAAGAAATGACACTTTGCTACAATGTAAAGTAGTGAGTGTACAGCTTGTATAACAGTGTACATTTGCTGTCCCCTCAAAATAATTAATGTCTAAACCGCTGGCCACAAAAGTGAGGACACCCCTAAGTGAAAATGTCCAAATTGGGCCCAAAGTGTCAATATTTTGCGTGGCCACCATTATTTTCCAGCACTGCCTTAACCCTCTTGGGCATGGAGTTCACCAGAGCTTCACAGGTTGCCACTGGAGTCCTCTTCCACTCCTCCATGACGACATCATGGAGCTGGTGGATGTTAGAGACCTTGCGCTCCTCCACCTTCCGTTTTAGGATGCCTCACAGATGCTCAATAGGGTTTAGGTCTGAAGACATGCTTGGCCAGTCCATCAACTTTAACCTCAGCTTCTTTAGCAAGGCAGTGGTCATCTTGGAGGTGTGTTTGGGGTCGTTATCATGTTGGAATACTGCCCTGCGGCCCAGTCTCCGGAGGGAGGGGATCATGCTCTGCTTCAGTGTTTCACAGTACATGTGAACATTCATGTTTCCTCAATTCCTCAAACTGTAGCTCTCCAGTGCCGGCAGCACTCATGCAGCCCCAGACCATGACACTCCCACCACCATGCTTGACTGTAGGCAAGACACACTTGTCTTTGTACTCCTCACCTGGTTGCCGCCACACACACTTGACACCATCTGAACCAAATAAGTTTATCTTGGTCTCATCAGACCACTGGACATGGTTCCAGTAATCCATGTCCTTGGTCTGCTTGTCTTCAGCAAACTGTTTGTGGGCTTTCTTGTTCATCATCTTTAGAAGAGGCTTCCTTCTGGGACGACAGCCATGCAGACCAATTTGATGCAGTGTGCGGCGTATGGTCTGTGCGCTGACAGGCTGACCTCCCACCCCTTCAACCTCTGCAGCAATGCTGGCAGCACTCATACTAGAGGTCTGCGCGGGACTGTTTTTTAAGTCCCGCTCCCACCCGCTCCCGCGAGGTTATATCCCGCACCCACCCGCACCCACCCGCTCCCGCGATATATTTACTCTTTGTTCACCCGCTGTCCGCTTTGATTAATTTTCTTCCCGACCTGACCGTTCCCGCTAAATTTAGATCTCGTTTCCAGAATCACACATTTAAATTTCCTCTACTGAAAGAAAGACAGATAGGCTAACAAATAAAAGTGTAGTCTGCGCAAAATTGTATTTGTTATTTTATTCGTCTTGTCAAGAGTCTTTTAAGACACAAAATTCGTTTAACATTTTGCTGCCAACACAGTAGGGAAAAAAAGTGTCACAGAGAAAATAAAAATGTACAAAAATCGTATTCCTTATTTTTATTCGTCTTGTCAGGATACTATTCGTTTAACCTTTACAACACAATAGGAACAAGTGTCGCAGAGGGAAACAAAATGTAGGTTGTACAAAAATGGCCTATTATAATTTTATTCGTCTTGTCAAAATACTAAATTCGTTTAACATCTTTCTGTAAACACAGTAGCCTAGGAAAAGTGTCGCGGAAGAAAAATAAATAAATAAATAAATTCGACATCTGTCATTTAAAATGATAGGCTATGCAAAATATAAACAAAACCGAGTTGAGCATTCTTCAAGGACAGCGCATCCACACTTTGCTCCATCTTTATTCCGCTCTGTCACTCATCGACAACCTGCCTGTTCTGTCTGTGGGCCGTGTATTCACCACTGGTAGGCTAGCCTGCTCTGAGCATCGTTATGCACATGCTGCGCACAGACACTCGCAAATAAAAGCACTGGTTCATGCGTGCAGCACGTGCATAACAGTCGAGTGCAGGCTGTACCGGTGCTTGAATAAAGTACAGATATGCTGTTCTGAAAAGAAGTCGGGAACAGGATATTGTTAGACCGCCCGCTCCCATTCAAACTGCACCAGAGTTACCGACCACAACCGCGTTTTATTCGGGAATTTAATCCCGCGTCGCAAGAAATCTTGTCGGGGGACAGCCGCGGGAATGCAGACCTCTAACTCATACGTCTATTTCCCAAATACAACCTCTGGATATGACGCTGAGCACGTGCACTCAACTTCTTTGGTCAACCATGGTGAGGCCTGTTCTGAGTGGAACCTGTCCTGTTAAACCGCTGTATGGTCTTGGCCACCGTGCTGCAGCTCAGTTTCAGGGTCTTGGCAATCTTCTTATAGCCTACACCATCTTTATGTAGAGCAACAATTCTTTTTTTCAGATCCTCAGAGAGTTCTTTGCCATGAGGTGCCATGTTGAACTTCCAGTGACCAGTATGAGAGAGTGAGAGTGATAACACCAAATTTAACACACCTGCTCCCCATTCACACCTGAGACCTTGTAACACTAATGAGTCACATGACACCGGGGAGAGAAAATGGCTAATTGGGCCCAATTTGGACATTTTCACTTAAGGGTGTACTCACTTTTGTGGCCAGCGGTTTAGACATTAATGGCTGTGTGTTGAGTTATTTTGAGGGGACAGCACATTTACACTGTTACACAAGCTGTACACTCACTACTTTACATTGTAGCAAAGTGTCATTTCTTCAGTGTTGTCACATGAAAAGATATAATAAAATATTTACAAAAATGTGAGGGGTGTACTCACTTCTGTGAGATACTGTATCATTTTTATATCAGTAAGTCTCAAGCGTTATATAAGTAAATATGTTAATAGATTTGAACTACTGTATACCTAGTATGAAATTAATTTATTTTAAATATATTACTTTTTACTAGGGTATGCATTGTCTGAATTTATTTTTCAACTTATGTTAAAAAATGTGTTTGTTCCAACTTTTTAATTTCTCATAATGAGTAATATTCTCATAATGTAATATTCCATTACATGCTTCACTATGGAATCAAACACAGGACATTCTTCTCTCTCTGTGTAGTTTCAGAGGGGAGAGTATGTGACCCCCTGTGTGCAGATGCAGTCTGCTGGGGGCCGGGACCCAGTCAGTGTGTGTCATGTGTGAATTACAGACGTGGGACGGAGTGCGTGCAGCAGTGTAATGTCCTACAGGGGTGAGTAATGTGTGAATAAGCAGATTTTTTCATTTTCTTTTCTTAATTTTTTTTTGTGCTTTGTTATGTTTACTTTCTAAAATACACATAGGAATCATATAGATTATTAGAACGTTGAATATTATGAACAGGGCTTTCAGTTTCAGACTTGTAAATACAGTATCAATAACTGCTAATGGCATACAATAGAATGTAGATTCATATGCTGTTGTGTTTTTTAAACTTTTACTGTTTTTCTGTACTTCAAATGCATTTCCCACAGGTCAGTGCGGGAGTTTGAGGACGGATTAAACTGTGTCCCTTGCCATCCAGAGTGTAAACCAGTCAATGACTCTGCCTCCTGTACAGGCCCAGTAAGATGTTAATGCAGAAACGAATATATTACCCTAACCCTACCTCTAAACCTACCCCTCACACAAAACTTTATGCATTTTTAGATGTTTAGAAAACATTTTGTATGAATTATAAGATTGTTTCCTCATGGGGACCCCAAAAAATGTCCCCACAAGGTCAAAAATTTCTGGTATTACTGTCATTGTGGGGACATTTGGTCCCCATAGTTTAGGTAGGCAATACCAGATAGACACACACACATTCAAACACCACATATAATTTTTTATATTTTTTACTAGTGGGTGGTAGGACACTACAGTTAATTTATGTAAGTGAGGAAAATAAAGTAAACTGTGACATATTATACCCAAAAATTCTTCAAACAGTGGACTACCAGTAAAATTTATAAAAATTAAAAGTTTTTCTTTAATTGCTAATGCGACCTTTTTACACCACAGACTGAACAAAATGTAACATTGCTTGATAATTGGTTGACCTAAATTGATATTATCTAATTGTGTACTTAAATTTAACAGCTGACAGCTGGCAGCTATTCAACCTGATTCATTACATACCTCTTTTTTACATCTTAACAATCTTATATTAATTAAGGTTTAAATTGTGTTTCTTTTGCAGGGTCCAGAACACTGTAAGGAGTGTTTACACTTTCAAGATGGAGACGTGTGTGTCGAGCGCTGTCCCAGTGGAGTGAAAGAGGACCAGCACACTGTGTGGAAGTACTTCAATGCTACAGGTCACTGTCTGCCCTGTGAGACCAACTGCACCGTCTCGTGAGTCCCTCTCTGAGCCCATGGACCGTGATCCCACCTTTTTATATCAGCTTATGTACAACAGTTTAAGATTTGATATTAATTTTCTATTTTGTGTTTACTGTCAGGTGTCCACTGGATGACAGAGGGTGCCCCATCCAAAAGAAAACTGGGTAAGACTTTATCAAAAGTGTGTATTTATAATAATTACATGCATTAGTAGTGTCTACATCACTTTTAATTCTGCTCACGGTTTGAACAAACCTCTAATCTCAAGTATTAATCTGCATAATTCTTAAAAGAGTTAACTAGTACCTCCTTTTTTTTTTTGTTCTGGTGGACAATAAAACAAGGCAGAAAAAATGTATTTACTTTGAAGGAGGGACCTGAGAAATATTTAGAGACCTGAATATCATAGGTTGTGTTTACACATGATTTTAGGGTT
This sequence comes from Onychostoma macrolepis, assembly GCF_012432095.1. Lineage (NCBI taxonomy): Eukaryota > Metazoa > Chordata > Actinopteri > Cypriniformes > Cyprinidae > Onychostoma > Onychostoma macrolepis. Next base: position 23,618,151 of record NC_081166.1, read on the forward strand.
TTGTGACATTCAGGATGGATTTTTAGCCTTGACTATCACCCACAACCCTAGCAACAATATAGAAATACAACCCCCTGAAACATTTTAGACTTGTTGTCATGTGTTTTGCACAGGCAAACACCATTCAAATTTAGAAAATGTAAAAGTCTAGTTAGTAATCATATCTACAGTATAGCTTTAGCTATAGACTGCACAGTCTTGCTTAAATACCTAATTGTTTGTTGCAAAACCCTGCAGGCCTGGGACAACAGTCGCAATCACAGTTGTTGGAGTGTTTCTTTTTCTCATTTTGCTGGCGCTGCTGGTGTTTTACCTGCGACGACAGAAACACCACAAAAGGAAAGAAACCATGAGGAGAATTCTACAAGAGCATGAGGTCAGAACTCTGCAGTGTTTCATTTGCATGTAGATGCTTTTAAATCCTCATTTTATAACTAAGAAAACATACTTTACCTTTCGTAACTCAAACTCAGTACAAAAGAGCATTAATTGAAACTAAGCGGCAAAAATCACTTATTCTCAACTTGTCCAACTTTCTTTTGTCAGCTAGATCATTGCATTAGGATTTGTCTGCCATCATTTACACAGCAAAGGGCCTATTCTATGTTTAGAAACACAGCTGATTTTGAGTTTGACGTCAGCATGTTGCAAGCTATTAACTCAGACCTCTAATAAGCATATCCATAGCACATGCAAATACTGTGTAAAATTGTTCATAAATTGTCATTTACACGGTACAAAATATTTACTTGAAGTCCCCCTGATAAGTTGGTAATGAATCATTTACATTTTTTCTGTTTTCATCATATTTGGTGGATATTTTCACTGAGCTCGTCACAGTGCATTATGGGATTTCCTTTTCAGCAAAAGGATGGAAATGGCCAAATAAGGCATCTTCGAAGGCAGCAGAATTATGCTTCTTACCTTTTACCTTTTGCAAAATGCCTATGAATCGATAAAAGCCTGCAGGCAGCTGACTAGGTTGTGGAGTCTAAGAACTACCAATAAGAGTAAAATGTGGAACGGTCTGTCAAACATTGCAGTTTTCCTGGCCCTATTAAATGTAGTGAATATTGGTTGGTTATTTCTTCTGTTTATGCAGTCTGTTTGATTTGACTGCCTCACATGTTGAGTATCATAGTCTTAAGGCATCTTATTTTTTTCCTGAAGCTGGTGGAGCCCCTGACCCCGAGTGGAGCGATGCCAAACCAGGCTCAGATGCGTATTCTCAAGGAGACAGAGCTGAAGAAACTCAGAGTGCTGGGTTCTGGAGCCTTTGGCACGGTCTATAAGGTCAGCTATCTGTTACCATTCCTCAACATCTCAATATTAATTGTTCAGCTGGCACTCATAGCCCTGGAAATATGTGACCAGCATACTGCTATCTTAGCTCATAAACACTTTTTATCCAGTCTCCTGAGCAAAGAATACAATTTGACTAATGCCTCTGGAGCTGCTGGAAAATGACTGGCTGATGGCACCACAAAAACTCATAGCCTCAACCCTAGTGCCTATATGAAGTCAGCAGACGAGGAAAATATTAATACTTTTATTCCAAGTTTTTCTGTCTAAAAACTGGCAAAGTATAATGTTTTTGAGTGGCATAGTCACGACCTCTATTAGCCGTACACAGAGGAATTTAAACATTCAACCTCAAATTTTATTTATTTACATCAGTGGTTTCCCAAATGTTTTTGTCAGCTGAACCCCTTAGATGTATCCCCTGAGATTTTATGTTAATATTTCAGTAATTTAAAGCTGCAGTCCATAAGTTTTGCCTCTTTGTCACCATCTCTGTTTGAAACCTGCAATTGCAGTTATTTGCGAAATTGTTTTCTTTACGTGGGTTGTGCACCAGCATAGCTCCTCAGCGCAGATGAATCTAATGTTTTGATGTGTGACTGTCAGTCTCCTCACTGGTGTGGATCGTACATATCTATGGTGTGGAGACTGTCTTTCGGAATCACAGATACTATGGGCTGTGATTCAGGGCTCACAAAATCGCTAGCCCGACATCCCGGGGCTATTGCGTTTTCCAGTCGGGGAACCAAAATGTATCACTGCCCTGCCCGACAGGCTAACTTAAATACAGGGCTCCGGCGGTTACTTAAAAACTCTCAATTTACTTGTAAAAAATTTAAGGCCATGAAAAGTTTTAAATGTATGTTAAATGGTGTAAGAAAAGTTTTAATTATAATTTCAAGAGGTCTTACAGTTGGGGACGGAAAGACAAGAACCGCGATATGGCTGGATTAAACTGGCTGTCTGTCATTGAAGTCAAAACGCGAAGCAGATGTCTTTATGTGAATGTGTCTCTGAAGGGAACCGTCAGAAATGCATTTTCATTTCATCTTGCCCATAAAATGCCCGATAAAGCAGCGTATATGAGAGTGGTGCTGCTTTGTGTACAGCCGTTACCGGAGAAGCCGCTATATTTGCTCCTAAAGCGCCACCTCGTGACAGAGAGTGATTTTGCATTTCCAGTGTGCTTATCTTATGAATGCCACCTGCAGCATTCTCACTTGCGATATAGCCTATACTAGCCGGGACAACTTCTTTATGTTTACAAGACATGACGTAATGATGCGGCGGCATGCTCGAATTTCCTGCGAAAACCTACCAGTACCACTCAAATTAGAAAACATTTTTATAAGCTTACCATTGTGAATCAAGCTTAGGTAAGGCGATAGTTTTGAACACTGGCTGGTTATGTACTTGCTCAAAAGTAGATTTTTAACCAAAAAAAATAAGTTACGGACTGCAGCTTTAACAACACATTTGCATGTTCATAGTCCTTTGATGTTGGATAATGGTCACATGACATGCAAGTAGCTAAATAAAATGTTAAATCTTTTTTAGTAAGGGTTTTAATTTGACTTTGTTAGTGGACTTTAATGTGGAATCAAACATCTTTTAGTTGTGATAGTGTCCCAGTCCATATTACTTTCACACACATTTGATTGGATAATATGATATTATTTTTATATAATATATACAATTTAAAAATATTATATATTCAAATAAAATAATATTATAGTTTTGTATTATTATAATGTATTATTATTATTATTATTAATATTATTAATATAACTCTAATGAAGACAAGTATATTTCTGTTTAAAATTGCTACTTTAAAGTACTTTAAAATAAAACATGAATATTTATTAATAGTCATTATAATAATTTTATTATTATTTGCTGGGATTCAAGCCACTCTGAGACACTAAAAACACTAGATTGTAAGCTTCTCGTGTGTCTCGTGTGTAACGAACATTACTTGCTTCACTCTGAAATGTGCAGTGCATCAGACTGTACATTATTTAAATTGTTGCCTTTGATTTGATAATAATCGCACTAAGCTATATCTGAATTTATTTGTTTTCATTTTACATTTGTTATAATTAATTATTAGCTTCTCATCAACTTAACAAACGCCCAGCAGCTCTCTTTGTGCACCCCTGTCTGGGAAACCTTGCTCTACATGAGCATTCTTAATGTAGTTTAACCTCATTCATGCAGAGTTTCTCTCATTTCACCAGGGTATCTGGGCTCCTGATGGAGAGAATGTCAAGATCCCAGTGGCCATCAAAGTTTTGCGTGAGAACACCTCGCCCAAAGCCAACAAAGAAATCTTGGATGTAAATGTTCCTTACATTCCTATATTTTACTGTAATATTAATTTCCTTTCCTTTTTTTTCATCTGTTACAAAGATTAAGAGGACTCTTCTTAGTGTGTTTATTTCATATGAGGATATGTGTGACTTTTTCTGTATATGTGCATCAGACTATAGAATACTTAAAGAGACTTGGATGTGCATCTCTCCACAGGAGGCATATGTGATGGCGGGTGTAGCGAGCCCATATGTTTGCCGTTTGTTGGGTATCTGTCTGACATCAACAGTTCAGCTGGTTACTCAGCTCATGCCGTACGGGTGCTTATTGGACTATGTCAAAGAGAACAAAGACCGCATCGGCTCTCAGTACCTTCTCAACTGGTGTGTACAGATTGCTAAGGTAAGAATGTCACCTCCGCTGATGGCGGCAGACTATACTTATTTAATTCGCAGACTTTTGCAATTTAATACACACAGTAAGCCACATCATGATTTCAGTTTTAGATGGATTGACAGATGCTTTGCCAAAAAAATGACAAAATACAACATACAGATCGTTTTTTTTTGAGAAGTGTAAAAATATTTTAGGATTCAATATGAAAGACTGTGATGCCATAGTCTAGGTAATTCATTGGAAACACTGCAGTTACTCATATTCATTTTCAGACTCTTCTCAGCTACATGTCCATTTTGTGCTTATGTTCTCATTTCTGTTTCTTTGTGTACACAGGGAATGAGTTACCTTGAAGATGTCAGGCTGGTTCACAGAGACCTTGCAGCCAGGAATGTTCTGGTCAAAAACCCAAACCATGTGAAGATCACAGACTTTGGGCTTGCCAGACTGCTGGACATAGATGAGAAGGAGTACCACGCTGATGGGGGAAAGGTGTGTCTATATGTTGCTTTGGTTGAACTGCTGAAAGTGAATTTGGAAACAGTGTCTGGAAATCCACTATCTGTGTTTATTGAGAATATGATTATGTGTATGTGTTGAATAGGTGCCAATCAAATGGATGGCGCTTGAGTCCATATTACACCGGAAGTTTACACACCAAAGTGACGTATGGAGCTACGGTCTGTATCTGCATGGGTTTACAGCTTCTCTGCTGTAATTGATAACCCTCTGGTTTAAAATAACCTTTGAGGCTTGGCTCTTTCCATCTCAGGGGTGACTGTGTGGGAGTTGATGACCTTTGGCATGAAGCCATATGACCTCATACCAGCACGGGAAATTCCAGACCTACTGGAGAGGGGAGATAGACTCCCCCAGCCGTTCATCTGTACCGAGGATGTATACATGATCATGGTCAATTGTTAGTATTAATTTCTAACGATAATAAGTATTAGCATATACATTTGTGTGTATATTTGATTCAAAGTTGTGATTCAGAGTTTTCCTTTTACTTCTCTGTCAAATTGTCGATTACCACAAAAAAATCTTGACACGTTTTAGATTACACTTTCCCCAAAAAGTGTAAATACTGTGGCATTTTCAGGAAATTGCTGTTGAGTCTCTCAACATCATAACTTCTTCATAGTGACTTTTGTTTTTTACACACTGAGAGACAAGTCAAAATTATTTTCTGTGTTAATTGACAAGACGTCTAATTGTATATATTGTTTAATATATATTGAATATGTAGGGAAATTTTTTGACCGTATGACCCTATGCCAGGTTGGATGATCGATCCTGACAGTCGACCACGATTTAAGGAGCTGGTGGAGGATTTCACCATCATGGCACGTGATCCCCCACGTTACGTAGTCATTTTGGTGCGTGCATTTTTTATATTTTGCCTTTATGAACAATCGGAATAATGTAGGGCTGCAACTAACAACTACATTGAAAAGCAAATATATATCTGTATATAATTATAATTATTCTATTGATTATATTTTTAAAAAACTGGATATTCCACATCTTGCCCAATGATCTCCTTCAAAAAATATCCTAGTAAAAATAACCTATGCCATATTTTACTTAAAATACATTTATTTCATACGAAGTATACTTCAGATCTATTAACATTTATTGATATATCACTTATATCAATTTGGAGTATTTCTTTATCGCACAATGCACATTTCTTAAAAGTGTGCCTAAAATTAGTTTTAATATCACTATTAATAAGGACTGTATAATCTCTGATTGTATGATAATATCAGTCTTTAAATGCAAGATATTTCAAGTGTACCTGAGGTATAATTGCAATAGTTCCACTTTAGCACAATCAAATGTACTTCAGTATATCTTTAGTTCGACCTCAGCACTACTTCTGTACAACTAAAAGTGCATTAAGCACAAAATTAGTAGTTCCAATTTAGCAGACTTTAAGTATACGGTAAACCAAAAGTACAATTGTAGGGTATTTTTAATAAGCACATAGATATGTAAATGTATTTATTTTTAGTACATTTAGAAAAAATAAATGTATTTCAAATACATTTTAGTATATTTTTTCCACTAGGGTAGTGCAAACCGAGTAATAATGAGGTTTGTTGTTGATCATTTGTATTTCATAATCCTGTCCTTTTGCAGTGATGTTTTGACATAGACATGGATTGTGGTGGTTTTCAGTTTTTTTTCCTGCTTTTTTCAGAATGATGATCAAATGAGTCTGTCAAGTCCTGTTGATAGTGAGTTCTTCCGCACACTGCTGGCAGAAGAAGGGGGAGATGTGAAAGAGTTACTGGATGCAGAAGAATACCTGGTGCCTCAGCCCGGTGGCATGTTCAACACACAAGGAGAAGTGAGAGCCAACGGACCCAGCAGACACCACTCTCACCGGGTCAGAGATGATTAATAGAATAATAATATATAATAATAGATCATAATTATGTATGCCCTCTTGTTGTTTCAAACTAATTTTTCTTCTGTGGAACAAAATGAGAAGGTTTAAAGAATGTTCATGCTGCTCTCTGTAGTGACCAGGTCTGGGAATGGGAAATCAGCAGTTGAAACTGTTTCAGGAAATTATAATATTCAAATAGAGCTACATATTTTTGAGGTAGCAACATCTATGGTAACATCCAAAACTAAAATTACCATAAGAGCTATGATTTAAAGGGGTGGTTGACTGGTGTTTTTCTAGGCTTGATTGTGTTTATGGGGTGCAGTCTAACATGTGTTAATGCTGCTTTTTTTTTTTAAATGCATTATTTTTCAGATAATTTACCTTTATTCTACACCGCTCTGTCCATTCTCTTTTGAACGCTCCGGTTATTTCCTGGTTTTATGAAGCCCCTCCCTCAGAAATACATGATGGGCTCAGATTGGTTAGCTGGGCCAGTGTGTTGTGATTCACTAAACTGCTAGTGCGAACTGGCAGTGCAACTTGTGAATCCATTAGAATCGTTAGAAGACAGAATCTCGATTCATATATGATTAGATTTTTTCATGCACCCCTAGTTTTAACAGCATGGCAACAGCTCTTCCTCTTCTCTAAAGTAGCGCAGCATGGCCTCGCCCCCTTTGTTGCATGTTCCTGGGGGCGGGGTTTATCAGGGTTTGTGATTGTCAAAAATATACCTATAGAGTCCTTCATATCTCCAAAAAGTATTTAGTTTTATCATATTTATAAAAGAAAGATACAGCTTTACAATTCTCTCCAAAAACAGCCAAGCTCCTGGAGGCGCGCCGTGAGCGGAGCTAAAGAGTGATGAGCATTTGAGCGCCGATCACCAACAAAACACAGACATTTGATGCTGTTTCACTTACCGTCTGCAGTTCTGAATCATGACCGGGATCTTTTATAGCTTGGACCGCTCCATCTTTCAGTATCAAACAATGTGCAAATGATGTGCTCTAGTCGATGCGTGTGTGGGCGCGCTCTTCCGGGAGAAATGCCCATATGAGTTCCACCCTTCATTACGTCAGGATGAGCCATGATTGAAAAAACTTTGGCCATGCTTAGTATAAGAATACAACTCTTTAACAGTGGAAACAACTCTGAATGCATGAAACAGCATTGAACCCCCCCTTTAAAAAAAGTGAAATCGCAATCAACTTTAAACAACTTTACCATTCAAATAATATAAGTCTTGACAAATATAAAATGTATTATTAAAATGATAAACCACACATTTCAACCTAATAAATTATGTATGTTATATATAATAAGGCAGACAGGCTGAACGAAAATGCAAATTCACTCTGACAGTAGGTGACGCTTATGGAAAAGCAGAAATACAGTGTTAACCATGGCTACATCTGTACACCAATCAGTGCTGCACTTATAAACACTACTTTATTAGATGTGATACAGAGGTAAGATTAAAAGAAAGTGCAATTGGAACTCAGACAGTCTGTTAATGTACATTTAGATATAAATACATATAACCCCTAAACAGCCCCCCCCCCAGGTTTGAGAAGAAGAACTCATGACAAGACTGAAATGAGGGAAAAGGCAACTCAACTCAACTCAAAGGCAAGACAGGTGTGCAAATTAACTAAATGACAGGAACACAAGGAAAACTAGGTCACAGGACAAAAAAACAACATTAAAAAAGAACTAAACTGTGACAGATCGACCCCCTCCAGAAAGGCACGACCTCGCGTCAATAGAGAGTCCAAAAAGGAGGCCTGGGGAGGTGGAACCAGGGATTTTAGCTCCTTCGATGACGCCGGCAGTGGAGACCCAGACGAAGTTGAGCAGACACGGAGCCTGGGCAACACAGAGGATCCAGAGGGCCAAGGCGTAGCAGCAGGCTGACTGAGGACGAAGGTGAAGCCAGAGGGAAGGAGGAGCCTGACAGAGCCGGAGGGATGGATGGATGAGGTGAAGCCAGAGGAGTGTAATCCTGAGGTGGCGGATGGTCGACGACTGACCAAGGTGGAGCCGTCAGGACGTGAAAGCCCAGTGTAGCCGGTGGGATGGTGGAGACGAGAGAGCAAGGAGCCAAGGCGGAGTCGATGGGTCGCAGTGCCGAGGTGGAGTCAAGGATCCAGTGGCTGGAGGCGGAGACAGGGGATCCTCACGCCTGAGTGGAGCTTGCGACTGGAAGCCCTGATGCGAACCCACATAGGTGATGGCAGGCTGAGGGTGAGCGGAGGGGATGACAGGTGGCAGCGGAGATACAGTAGGACTTGGCTACTTGGCAGGAGAAGGAGTGCTTGGCTGGCATAGCAGGCGAAGGGAGATGGATGCATGTCCAAAGTGGTGCCAGAGGGTGAGCAAGACAGGGTGGGTACGTAGGGTTACAGTCCATGGTGGAGATGATGGGACTTGAGGCGGATGAGGAGCGTGCAGCTGGCAGAGAGTGCGTAGGGGAAGTGACAGGCAATAGAGGAGAAAGAATGGAGTCAAAGTTAGAACTAGAAGGCGGAGGTGGGATAGGGAGAATGGGTGGGCGTTTGAGGGACTTAGGTGGTTCAGGGCAGGAGGGACACATAGAAGACACAGAAGATTTAGGGCTGGACAGAACCAACAGAGACACAGAAGTTTTAGGGCTGGATGAGACCAGCGGAGACACCAAAGATTTAGGGCTGGATGGAACCAACAGAGACACAGAAGGTTTAGGCCCTCGTACTCCACTAAGATTCCCACTGGCATGATTGATGTATCTGGCTCACACACCTGTTCAGACATCACGTCGGGCTCTGTGGCGTTATCTGGCTCAGTCTCCTTTTCTGGCTCTTGAAACGCGATCTGCTCGGGCTCTGTGTCTGCGGTGGGCTCAGGCTTACGATCTGTTTTGCGTGGGGATGATGGCTGGCTGGGCTCTGGGCCACGCTGCGGGAAGTCTGCACGTTGGGGCTGGACGCTGATGTGATCCTCAACATCCACTTCGTCGACTGTGAATGCGGATCCTTTCATCCACAGTGCGAAGGTCTCCATGGGGCATGATGAAGCGGCTGTCGTCGTCCAGCCTGTAACAAAATCCCTTCATCAAGCAGACCTCATCGCAGCGGGCAAGATGGCAAGCGTCCAGAAACTCCTCTACATAGTCCTCCAAACTCCGGCCACTCTGAAAGATGAACACGACGGTCCCTCGCGGATCCAGGTTGGATGGTGGCATGTTAATGGCTGCGAGGGTGCCGTAGCGTTTCCTATCCTTCATCATTCTTTTGGGTTCGGTCTGCTGTCACGGCATGTGTGGGGAGAAAGGGCACGACCAGAAGAGAATAAATCTCAAAATACATTTAATGACTACAGCGAACAGGGTATACACACCCACAGGTAACGACGAGACTAAACCCCAACTAACGACACAGAGGGCTTGAAATAGACCGGGTAATCAGTTGACCTGAAAAAGAAAACTGACATTAGAAGAGTTTGTATAATTGTCGTTTATTACTGTCTTTTTTGGCAAACTAAATATATTCAGCAGCATATATTTTGTGTTTGAATTGAGATGCCTTTGAGAATACAGTGGGCTTGTGTAGCTAGAAACATTAGCATTTGTGTATTTTCTGTAGAACTTCGGTTTCATGCCAAGCCCCTGTTGAAAAAAAACAGCATATGCTGGTTAGGTATGTTTTGAAGCATGGCTGCTGGTTTGAGCTGGTTTAAGCTGGTACTTAGGTGGTCATGAGCTGGTTTAGGCTGGTCATGAGCTGGTTTAAGCTGGTCATGTGTTGGTTCTGAGCTGGTCCTGAGCAGGAGCTAGTAGCTTAGGACCAGCACATTACCAGCTAAGGATCAGCTTAAACCAGCTCAAACCAGCAGCCATGCTTCAAAACATACCTAACCAGCATATGCTATTTTTTCAACAGGGGCAGTCCCTGAACTGCTAACAATCATGTAACTGTTTTTTGTTTTTCTTCTCCAGAGTACAGATCAAGGCTTAGAGGTGGATGGAATGCCAAGCGGGAGGGAATTGTACTCTTCCGTCAGCATGGTGGGGCAAAGTCAGTACCCAACTCTTCCTGTGAGGGCAACAGCCAATGGCATGTGGCCTGGTACACAATACCCATCTCTGGTACGGAGCATATCGCACCGTTCAGCCGGAGGCCAATCAGACTCAGTGTTTTTGGACGGTTATGTGGAGGACAATGGCCCTCCATCCAGTCCTTGCCGCTATTCTAAAGACCCCACCATCCCCAACGGCATAGATGGAGAGATGGAGACTGATGGTCCTAGCAGTTTCCTTTCACACACACTGCCACGTGGAGCACACACACAACCTGGTGAGTGAAATATATCATTTGCAGTAGGCAACTAATTTTACTTCCATAGTGACATATTTTTGGTAATGAATACATCATCCAAATGAAAGAGTAATTTCAAGGGAAATCAAGTTTTGATTAAATATTATAACGACATAAATATATATACAGGTTTTGCATATTAAATTAATAAAAAAATCACCTCAAAATGGTCAATAACCAATAAATGGCAGATGTTAAAATGCTATATATTGTTATTATTACACTGAACAAAATTATAAACGCAACTCTTTTGTTTTTGCCCCCATTTTTCATGAGCTGAACTCAAAGATCTAAGACTTTTTCTATGTACACAAAAGGCCTATTTCTCTCAAATATTGTTCACAAATCTGTCTAAATCTGTGTTAGTGAGCACTTCTCCTTTGCCGAGATAATCCATCCACCTCACAGGTGTGGCATATCAAGATGCTGATTAGACAGCATGATTATTGCACAGGTGTGCCTTAGGCTGGCCACAATAAAAGTCCACTCTAAAATGTGCAGTTTTACTGTATTGGGGGGGTTCAGAAAACCAGTCATTATCTGGTGTGATCACCATTTGCCTCACGCAGTGCAACACATCTCCTTCGCATAGAGTTGATCAGGTTGTTGATTGTGGCCTGTGGAATGTTGGTCCACTCCTCTTCAATGGCTGTGCGAAGTTGCTGGATATTAGCAGGAACTGGAACACACTGTCGTATACGCCGATTTATATGCAAATTTAGAAAAGTAGTCAAAAAGTAATCAAATGTAATCAGTTACATTACTTTAATAAAGTAATTGGAATAGTTACACTACTTATTACATTTTAAATCTGTAATCTATTACATTTCCGAAGTAACCTTCCCAACACTGATCATCTAAATTAAGAATAATACACTAAATGTCAATTATCGGCCATTCACTGATACTGTACAAATAAATTGTGCATTTCAACAATTTTAGTAAACACTTAACTCAATTAAGTCTCACTCCACATTGTTGTTGATGAATATCCTTTTTCCCGAATAAGCAAAAGCTGCCATTTCACACTGCATTGAAATCATGGCGTTAAAAGTGTTGAAGTCAGTGTTTTTTAAATATTCTCTTTGATTGCAGAGTATGTGAACCAGGACGTCCCGTGTGAGCGTCCCAGCACCCTTCCACGCAAAGCGAGCGAGAGGAGATTCATTAACGGCCTTTATACAGGGAACAGTGTGGAGAACCCAGAGTACCTGGTGCCAATGCGCAACATCTCCCCCATTTCACCTGCCTTCGACAACCCCTACTATCATGATATCGCAGCTAAAGCTCAGGCAGTCGCCAGAGCGTCCATAAATGGAGGTACGACTCACAGGCAGCCGAATGGCTACATGACCCCCACAGCAGAAAACCCAGAGTACCTGGGCTTAGCAGAGACATGGAGCGGTCAGATGGAGTATACTTGAGAGGAAGCATTCGGTACAGCTTGAGTGCAAGTGTGAGCGGTGAGGTTGTGTGCGCGAGCGAGTGAGTAAAAGACGTATTTTGTGAAGGACATTCTCAATCTGAATGGTTTCTCATGGCTTTCTAACTAAATCATTATAACTATGTAGCATTGTGTACTGGAGTTGGAACTTGAAGATGGATGCATTTCCAGTCTTTGCCAAAAAGTCAGCCATCTGACAAAAACATGGTACGTTGTTGTTTTTTTTAAGACTGCTTGAATGATGTTAACACTGGATAATGTACACTACAGTAAGGACTTTTTTTGGGGGATTTTTTGCTTTTGGTCATCTCGTAAAACATTACCTTTTCTGGAGATTCAATTCAATTCCAAGCCAGGACCGTACACACTGCTTTCCAGAGTGCTGCGTGAGAGCCGGACGGGAGCTGGACACAATCAAAGCCGCTCTGTTCTGTGTGTAAAGGCCCTGGGTGAGCAGCTACAGTGCCAGCGAATGAAAGACTGACATTATTGCCATACGAAATGGGCGTTGTGTGTTCAGCGATGCAACTGGCTCTGAAGATTCATCAACATTTCTTATCTGTGACATATCCAGGTTTTCTGATTTGTTTGGGTATTTTTTTAAATTCCTTGTGTTTGAGCATTGACTATCTTTATTATGGGCTGGGTCACAGTTGTACAGATGTATATGTAGAGCAACAGGTGTCCAGGTCATATTGCACCCTGATTTTAAATATTGTGCATAAAGAAAATTCGAATGCCTATGTTAAGATGTTTGCTTAAGATTATATTTATTATAATTAATTGCATTTCCTCCCCAGAATCTCATTAGTGTACATATGAACTGTTGTTCAAAAGGTTGGATTGATACTTTTATTCAGCAAGGTTGCATTTTATTAATTTATACTATAAAAAAGTAAGTGTAAAGACTATTTAGTCTGTTTTAAATAAATGCTGCTCTTTTGAACTTTCTATTCATCAAATAATTGTGAAAAAAATGCACCATGGCTTCCACAAAAATATTAAGCAATAAAAACAAAATTTTTAATTATAAAAAATGTTTCTTGAGCAGCAAATCAGCATATTAGAATGATTTCTAAAGGATCATGTGACACTGAAGACTGGAGAAATGGCTGCTGAAAATTCAACGTTGCCATAAAAGACATTTTAAAATTAGTGCTCTTAAACAATTAATCGTGATTAATCGCATACAAAATAAAAGGTTTTGTCTGCATAATTTATGTGTGTTCTGTGTATTTATTATGCATATGTGTATGTATATTGAAAATATTTACATGTATTTACATGTCTATATTTATATTCATATAATTTACATTATAAATATATTTAATATATAAACATAACATATTATTCTGAAATATATACATGCATGTGTGTGTATTTATATATGCATAATAACTGTACACAGCACTCATACAAAACCTTTATTTTGGATGCGATTAATCATGATTAATTGTTTGACAGCACTAATTAAAACAGAACACAGTTCTTTTAAATTGTAATAATATTTCACAATATTACAGTTTTACTGTATTTTTGATCAGATAAATTAGGCCTAATTAAATCTTGATTATTTCAAACTTTTGAACGGAAGTGTTTTATTATATGTATATATATATATATATATACAGTGTAATTTTCATCATACATGAATGGAGGAGTTCTTAATTAAAATAAATGTCATGATGCAAAACGTCTTACTGGTATTGGTAGAATTAATTTTCTTTAGGCAAAAATATGGTTTGTTTTGGTTCTTTTGATTTTGGGTTTAAATATGACCTGGATATATTTTAAGGTAAATATGTTTTTTATTATGATGTTATCTAATGGAATTTCTTCTTTGCAGTGATGAATACAATGTGGTATTAACTGATACGAAGGGGCCCTTACTATCAGACCGACTGGTTTAATTGTAATAAGATGTTGAAATCAATGTTTAACCCCAGATGTGATCATTGGAAGTTCATGTCTATTGTGATTAATTTATAAGAACTTCTTTTAGGCACGACACATCCTACTCATTTAAATTTGCCTCACATGTACGCAGAAAGACGGCTAACACTAAACACAGTGTTGTGGAGTAAATACTTCATGTTTAAGAATGTGGTCTGATTTCCATATATTAGCAGCTGTGGCCTCCGGCTGGACGAACACCCCTTCAATGCCTCCATTGTTCCAAATGACAACGTGTGCCTTTTGTTAACTACCGGACTCCAGCGTCCAGTTAATATGTCACTTCTTTGAGGAAAGACGTGAATGTTTTGTCCTTGCCATGTCAAAACGAATTGCCATTTCATACATTATGCAGTTATTTTCACTAAACCACATCTTAAATTACAGATGTTTGAAAATCTATCAGGCTCTCGCAGTTGATTGTTGTTTTTCCTGAATATGAAATGAGAAATTTAGCTTTGGGAGTATGTGAAGCAGTTGTCACAGATGATGAACTGGGAGTGAATGGAGGCGCTGGAGTGAGAGAGTGATATTATGTGTGCTAATGGCACTCCAGTGTGTTTCGACATCAGCTCAAACAATGACGTGATTGTTTTTCACAGTAAGAGATGGGGGGAAAAAATGTTCCTTGTCTCTGCATAGCCAACACAGTCTTTGTAGTTTTTTTGGTTCAGCTTGAAAAATTAGTAGAAATAGATACAAAATCATATAGTAGCAATCCTGAGCATTGGGGAGCTTTAACTAGTTTTCCAACCAACTTGTTTTAGCAATTGCGTTTGATGCCACTACTGATGCAGAAATAACACACCTCCCCTTTGACAACGTTTGACAATGAAATTAAGCACCTACAGTAGCTTCTGAGTTTTAGTTCCAGCTTTTTTTGTAATGCCATATATCAACATTGATGCCAGCCAAAATTATTTCAGGATCCAAAGTCTATGCAAGCACATCGAAGGAACTTTAAAATCTGTTATTGCCATGATTTTAACAAAATATACACACTTTGAATGTTTAATATTGAATGTTGTACTTTTTATATGCATAATTGTCCAAATCTCAGCTTGTGGTTGATGTAATATTGCTATTTTTCTTGTGAGCCAGCAAGTTTTATTGTAAATATACTGTATACAATAATTGACTCGATGCACTGTGATCTGTACACTCTACTTTGAGAACTCAAATGGTGCCAGTTTGCAAAAATCTTTTGAGAGATATTTTGAACAGTGCTTCTGTGTAAACCAGACTTGTGCCAAGTGGCTTATTAGTGGTTTCTGTATTACTGGTAAGGAGGTACATTTTGATGCCTACAACTGGGGTGAACAATCTCATCTGCTCTTTATGTTATTCTACAAAAAGTCTTTTGTGAGATAATAAAATTAAATGAAATCAGAGACAAACTCCAATCCATGTGATTTCATGGCATCTGTAGCACCAACTCATCTGCTTCATGGAGTTTAGGTAACATGACTGGATGCTTTAGGAAGTTCATGAATCAATGTCAGTATAACCTGTCCTATTTAATATTCATTAACTATATTCATTCTTCCGTTAGTGTTATATATGCTTAGAAAGCATAAGCTTAAGTTTTCAGAAGATTGTTGTTCATAATTTGCCAGTTCTACATATAAATTATCTTGTGTTAAAAAATAACTTTAAAAAACCTTTTAATTCATCTTTTGATATACAAATAAATATACAGAAGAATATACAGATGCTGTATCAGAACTCAAAACTAAAAAAGTCCAAAAATAGCATTTATTGATCTGACTTATCTCGATCTGAAATCTGTGACCTGTGATGAACACATGGCCATCGAGTCACAAAATGAGGAAGTAGAGACCAAGAAGATAAATGTTCATGTTTAATGATAAGAGTAAGTCGAGGAATGTTGGGCAAATATTGTGCTTTTCCAGTCGTATATCATCAGCAAACAGTGCCACACAGAGGTCAGTGTTCAGCAGACACTGATATCATATTCCAGTAAAAATGTTTTTAATATAAAAATCTAAAGCTTAAAATTTGTTTTAAAAACAGATCAAGGTGCAACTATCCAAAACAACCTAGAAACCAAATAACAGCACCTTAGCAACTATCTACAACATACTAGCAACCGCTTAGTAATCACCCAGAACATCAAAGCAACTACTAAGTACAATCTATTAACTGCCAAACGACCATCCAAAACACCCTAACAACTTCATAGCAACACCCTATCAACCAACCAGAATACCAGAGCAAAACCCTAGGAACCACCCATAACATCATAACACCTTAGCAACCACCCAGAACACCTTAATATGTAACAATGCATAGCAACACCTTAGTAACCACCCTAACAAGTAGAAACTGCATAACAATAACTTAGCAACCACCCAGAACACCCTAACTTGTAGCAACACCTTAGCAACCACCCAGAACACCCTATCAAGTAGCAACTGCATAGTAACCACCCAGAACACCAAAGCAACAGCATAGAAACTCTCTAGCAACCATCCTGAACACCCTAACAAGTAGTAACTGCATAACAATAACTTTGCTACATGTTAGGGTGTTCGGGATGGTTGCTATGCATAGCAACACTTTAGCAACCACCCAGAACACCCAAGCAACAACATAGCAACACCCTAGCAACCATCCAGAGCACCCCAAGTAGCAACTGCATAACAATAACTTAGCAACCACCCAGAACATCCTAACATGTAGAAACACCTTAGCAACCACCCAGAACACCCTAACAAGTAGCAACAGCATAACAACCATCCAGAACACCCAAGCAACAGCACAGAAACACTCTAGCAACCACCCTGAACATCCTAACAAGTAGCAACTGCATAGCAATACCTTATAACCATCCAAAACATCCTATCACCTTATTAACTACCCAGAACACCCTAACATGTAGCAGCTGCATAGCAACACCTTAGCAACCACCCAGAAACGCTACTGAAACTTAAAACTACTTTAAACATTCAAACTTTTTCAGAGAACATTGTCTACAAAAACAGATTTTTATCATATAAAATATTATTTGATAAACCAGCAATAAACGGACCTTTAAAAAAAACAGCACCCAAAATACCCTTATTTCTCTTTTAATATGAAGCTTTTTCAGTAATTTAAAGCAACATTTCATTTGAAATAGTGAAAATACTCAAATATCTAAACCGCTATTCTAAATGCATATTCTTTACTCCAGAAAATGATTCTCTTTGGACTTTTTAAAACACTTTCTGTAAAGACAAGTCTTGACTACAAAAAAGGGATTGAACATTGTTTTAATTACAGTAAATAGACAGAATACTCCAGACATACAGAGGCATTCTTTGGTTAGGTTTACGGTATCATTACAAAACATTATCAGCTACTGTACTGTGACTGTTTCCTGAGTCTCACTGCATGTAGAACATATCATTGATGGTCACGGACATTCATCTTAAAGTTTGAGATGCTTATGTTGTGGCTTTTGTAGTATTTTGTCCTGTAGTGTTTGTATTTAAATGTTTGTTACATTCCTTTGTTTGCTGAAAAGCTTGAGTTTTTATTCTGATTTAGGGCTGTCCTAATTGACGGGCAGCACAACATGGTTAACCAAGATGGTCTTCCTAACATCCACAACACAATAAAGCTGGTGATGTGAGCAGGGTTGATTGTGAATGTGTTTTTATGTGTTCTCATTGTTCTGTTACGATAAGCTGATTGATGGTGTGTTGTGATTTTAGCTGACCGGTAAGGCAGGGTCAGACATGTGTTTGGGAATTTCTTCCAGGTGTGATGAAGTGTCCAGGTTGCCAGGCAATGAGGGAAAGTGGAGGGACAAACAGAGGCGCGGTGCATCTATCAAAATGGGCTGAAGGGCTGGGGCTGAAACAGCATTAGTTTCCAGTTTATCGGGTACACAGTCGTCTGACGCAGCTCCCATGTGAACACCACTGGACAGAGAACCCTGGGAATTTGACTTGAATGTGGAATCTGGCTGGGCTGAACTCTGGAAACACAGAGTTAAAGAAAGTTAAGTTGTTTTATAATCAATAACACTGTTGATTGTCATCAGTTTAGTGAATACAGCTAAAGCTAAAGGTTAGTATTTAGTATCAGGTTTTTTGGGTTTGTAATGACAAATTAAAAGTTCTGTTAGTAATCAACCCTTGTTAAAAAGAAGTATACTTGAGCATACTTTGAAAAGTATGTAATAATATACTTAAAAATATATACACTGTCAGTGCGGATAGTTGACATACAGTGGCGCTGCGCTACGGGCGACCCAAGTTCGAATCCCGCTTCGAGGACCTTTCCTACCCCTCTCTTTCTCCCACTATATATATATATATAAATATATATACACACACTTCTATTTTATATACACTTGCTATCTAAAATTCAGTTAAAATGTATTATATGTATTTAAATTTACATAAAATATGATTAGTTGAACTTAAGAGTGCGTATTTGAGCTACTTCAGTAGGTAACTTCATAATAAGTAACTTTATAATTATTCTATTATCTTTAAATTATGGTTCAAATGTACTGACAAGTATTTACGGTAAACTAAAATATATAATTTTTCTTTGCAATTTTATTGTTTTTAATAGACGTATGTGCCAACAGTATTACTACGCTACTGTCCACAGCAATCAGCCCAACACTTTAATGTTTATCTATTGAAACTTGTGTCATGTACCTAAAAATATTTGTAATTACACATTTGTGATGAAGTTGCAATGAACTACATTTAAAATACATTCACTTTAAATATATCAAATAAACACACTACAGTGAAATTTTAAGTACTTTATATGCTTTAGTATGTTAGTCAACACATCAAAACAAGTGTACTTCTTTAAAGCATGACAAAATATTAATAAAATGTACTTTAAAGTAAACTTTTAATTGTAATCATTATAATGAATTCAATTGTAATAATTTGACATTAGTACAAAGTACACTATTTAAAAGTGTACTTGTGTGAGTTAAGAAACAGTCATATAAACCATAAAAAAGTTTATTAACTGCAAATACAGTATTTTTAAAAATAAAATTTTTAAGATCTGAAGTACACAACAAAAGCACATTCAGTATAATTAAAACACAGGTCTTTTTGTGTGGCTGTGAAAACCACTTTTACTGGCCAGCGTTTTTACCTGAATAGTGGTATTTCTACTGTCCAGCTGAATGTTTGGGATCAGGTACATGCTGTGAAGTACTGGTGTGCTGTTTCCGTACAGTATAGCAGGGTCAGGAGTGTGGTTCTCAGGTAATACAGTGCTATATGCTGGGGGCACTGGAGCAATCTGTCGCTGGAGAAGCTGAAGGATCACATTAATGTCTGCTGTCATTCTGGTCTCCAGTCTGAGAGAAACAGAACAGAAAAGCAGCATTTAAGTAGCTATTTGCTAGACACCTTCATCCATTCAAATATCATCAAGTGACAGCCCCTGGTCACGATATGTATCAATGGAATGAAGAAAGCATCATGAACAAAACATTCTTCATTCTCATTCTTCATGATGGCAATAAATGACAACAGAACTGTCGGTTTTAGTTAGTTTAAGTGTTTGCATCACCTACCTATTGAGTTGGCTCTGCAGGAGCTCCAGTCTGGACTCAAGTTCACAGGGTTGATCCTCAAAGAGCGGTGGTGGTAATGAGGTCCGGACAGATAGGGGGCACCAAGTCTGTTCAGCGAAATGAGCTACCTGATGGTCAGGCCAGTAATGGTACAATCCAGATGGAGGAGGAGCTTGTATTAGAAGGAGATATGGAATAATAACAATCCAACAACTCAAGAAATGCATTTGGATTTTCAGTATGCCATTTAAAGTTCAAGTTTGTGAGATTTTAAAGATGCACTTTTTCAACTATCAAAATGTTATTACTAAATAGTAGTTGCAATGACCTAAAATGACCCATTTTCAGTGATGTATTTTTAAGGCCAACCTGGAAATTTTCATCACCCTGGTTCCTTCAACAAAAGCCTATTAGGATTTTCTCACTGGCTATTGTAGAAACTGAGCTCTGTGATTTAATTTAATTACAAAATATATTTAATTTTTAATGAAATTTTATCTCCAGTGTTCTGGATGGTTGTTATGCTGTTGCTATTTGTTAGGGTGTTCTGGGTGGTTGCTACATGTTAAGGGGTTCTGGGTGGTTGCTAAGTTATTGCTATGCAGTTGCTACTTGTTGGGGTGTCACATGATGTTAACATCACCACGATTAAACTTCCAACAACTCTTTCAGATGTTATTAAAAAAATAAAAATAATCATTTTCCTTGAGAGCAGCTTTTTCAAGAAAAGTAAAGGTTTTTAAAATTCACAATATTACTGATATATTTTATGTTGTAGAATAAAATGCAAAGATTTCCTGAGCTTGTGTTAACAAAGGACCTTTGAGTTCAGGATGACGGAACTGGAAGTACTAAATTGCTAACATGTTTCTGGGTTTTGGCCAACCTAAGTATGTCATCCTTGCAGCACACCATGATTTGGCTTCAGGATTGAGATTTTACATTTTTGTAATGCTGCATTCACACAGATAGATATCAGTACAATATTCAAGATCAGAGCAAAATGTAAATAAAATAAAAAAAACCCTTTAAATACAGTATCTCACAGAAGTGAGTACACCCCTCACATTTTTGTAAATATTTTATTATATCTTTTCATGTGACAACACTGAAGAAATGACACTTTGCTACAATGTAAAGTAGTGAGTGTACAGCTTGTATAACAGTGTACATTTGCTGTCCCCTCAAAATAACTCAACACACAGCCACTAATAATTTGCCATTTGAGCTCTGGAAAGGCGCTATATAAATAAAAATTATTATTATTATTATTATTATTATTATTATTATTATTATTAATAATGTCTTAACCGCTGGCCACAAAAGTGAGTGCACCCCTAAGTGAAAATGTCCAAATTGGGCCCAATTAGCCATTTTCTCTCCTCTGTGTCATGTGACTCGTTAGTGTTACAAGGTCTCAAGTGTGATTGGGGAGCAGGTATGTTAAATTTGGTGTTATCACTCTCTCATACTGGTCACTGGAAGTTCAACATGGCACCTCATGACAAAGAACTCTCTGAGGATCTGAAAAAAAGATTTGTTGCTCTACATAAAGATGACGTAGGCTATAAGAAGCTTGCCAAGACCCTGAAACTGAGCTACAGCACGGTGGCCAAGACCATACAGCAGTTTAACAGGACAGGTTCCACTCAGAACAGGTCTCGCCATGGTCGACCAAAGAAGTTGAGTGCACGTGCTCAGCGTCATATCCAGAGGTTGTGTTTGGGAAATAGACGTATGAATGCTGCCAGCATTGCTGCAGAGGTTGAAGGGGTGGGGGGTCAGCCAGTCAGTGCTCAGACCATACGCCGCACACTGCATCAAATTGGTCTGCATGGCTGTCGTCCCAGAAGGAAGCTTCTTCTAAAGATGATGCACAAGAGAGCCCGCAAATAGTTTGCTGAAGACAAGCAGACTAAGGACATGGATTACTGGAACCATGTCCTGTGCTCTGATGAGACCAAGATAAACTTATTTGATTCGGATGGTGTCAAGCGTGTGTGGCGGCAACCAGGTGACAAGACAAGTGTGTCTTGCCTACAGTCAAGCATGGTGGTGGGAGTGTCATGGTCTGGGGCTGCATGAGTGCTGCTGGCACTGGGGAGCTACAGTTCATTGAGGGAACCATGAATGCCAACATGTACTGTGACATACTGAAGCAGAGCATGATCCCCTCCCTTCGGAGACTGGGCCGCAGGGCAGTATTGCAACATGATAACAACCCCAAACACACCTTCAAGACGATCACTGCCTTGCTAAAGAAGCTGAGGGTAAAGGTGATGGACTGGCCAGACCTAAATTCTATTGAGCATCTGTGAGGCATCTTCAAATGGAAGGTGGAGGAGCGCAAGGTCTCTAACATCCACCAGCTCCGTGATGTCATCATGGAGGAGTGGAAGAGGACTCCAGTGGCAACCTGTGAAGCTCTGGTGAACTCCATGCCCAAGAGGGTTAAGGCAGTGCTGGAAAATAATGGTGGCCACACAAAATATTGACACTTTGGGCCCAATTTGGACATTTTCACTTAGGGATGTACTCACTTTTGTGGCCAGCGGTTTAGACATTAATGACTGTATGTTGAGTTATTTTGAGGGGACAGCAAATTTACACTGTTATACAAGCTGTACACTCACTAATTTACATTGTAGCAAAGTGTCATTTCTTCAGTGTTGTCACATGAAAAGATATAATAAAATATTTACAAAAATGTGAGAGGTGTACTCACTTCTGTGAGATACTGTATATCTTGAAGCTTAATGCTAATATTCAAATAAATACTGTATACCCACCCAAATGCCCCATATGCATGCCAGGCTCTCTGCTGACCCCAGAGGCACCTCGCGGTGGTATTAGTCTCACGACAGGAGAGGGGTAGTCCAGATGATCTGTGTCCGAGGTGTACAGCTCACAGTGGCTGATGGGAGACTTGCTGAGGTTTTCACTGGACTGCAATGTAGAGCTTCCACAGCTACACAGCTCCTCCCAGTGCATGTGAGCGCTTGGAGAATGATGGCGACACAGGGCCGAACACATCCGAGATGGGTATGAGTCATTCTGGTCCATTCCATCTTGAATAGCAAGACAAGCGCAATTATAAGCAAAGAGTTGTGTGCTCTCATGATCTATTTCCTGAATTCATCATTTTTTAAAACTAAGAACTAAATTGACTGATTTGGCTTTAACATGATCTTTAACATGTTCTCTGCAAATTTATTCCATCCTGTAGTCAAACATGTGACTCAAAAACAAGGCTAGATGTGAATTACATCGGACTGCGAATTAAATTAAACTGAAAAATGTCATGTTTTTTTGCTACAAAGTCCTTTTACTTTAAAAACTACTGGACACAACCAATGTTCTCTCTAATTTTTTTTTTCTTGCTGAGCAAGACTCTCTATTGGGCAGACATTTTGGCCACCTGTGCAAAAACATTCTTCATACCAGTCCTGTACAGCGCGCACACAAAAAAAGTGTGCAACTTTTAACTTTAATGTGCTATTTATATTTGATTTGACCCTTGATGTAACTAAATTATGTACATTTTAGGTTATCTGAGAAAACATTTTTACAGTACAATACACTGCCATTCAAAAGCTTGGGATCAGTACATTTTTTAAAGTTTCTTAGGCTAATCAAGGCTGTATCTGTATCACAAAATAATATTGTGAAATATTATTGCAATTTAAAATAAAAGTTTTCTATTTTAATATACTTTAAAATATAATTTATTCCTGTGAAGCAAAGCTGAATTTTCAGTGTCACGTGATCCTTCAGAAATCATTCTAATATGCTAATTTGTAATCAATATTGGAAAAAGTTGTGCTGCTTAATATTTTTGGGGACCTGTGAAATTTTTCAGGATTCTTTGAGAACTAAAAAGTTAAAAAGAACAGTGTTTATTCAAAATAGAAATTTTGTGTTACAATATAAACTACTATTCAAAAGTTTGGGTTCAGTAACTTTTTTCTTTCTTATTCATTTATTTCTAAGTATTTTTAATGAATACTTTTATTCAGCAAGGATGTGTTAAATGGATAAAAAGTAATAGTAAAGACTTATATTGTTAGAAAATATTTATATTTTTAATTAATGCTGTTCTTTTTAACTTTTTATTAGCCTAATCAAAGAATCAAAGAAAAAAGTTTCCAAAAAATATTAAGCAGCACAACAGTTTCAACACTGATAATAAATCAGAATATTAGAATGATTTCTGAAGGATCATGTGACACTGAAGACTGGAGCAATGATGCAAAAAATTCAGCTTTGCTTTACAGGAATACACTATATTTTAAAATATACTAAAATATAAAACCAATATTAGAAATTGCAATAGCCTAAGAGTTCACAATATTACTGTTTTTTTGTTTGTTTTTTTCTGTATTTTGATCAAATAAATACAGCCTTGATGCGCATAAGTGACTCCATTAAAAAACGAGGTCAATTAATATATTAGGTTTATAATATAGGCCTAACATAATATAATATAATATCAAAACAACTTAAGCATTTAAACTGATAGAAGAGAATAGAAAACAACTGAAGCATTTAAACTGAGATCTGTAAGTTAAATATATAAATAAAATTAAAAATTAAAAAACATGAACAGGTCAATTCTTATATAGCTATCTAAACAACCCTAAAGTACAGTTTGCACAATACACGTGTGTGTGACTGTAAATGTCTCGAAGAGTTTTGTTAAGGGCCAGTCGTGGCCTAATGGTTAGAGATTGGACTCGTAACCCAAAAGTTGCGGGTTGGAGTCTCAGGTCCGGCAGGGATTGTAGGTGGGGAGAGTGAATGTCCAGCGCTCTCTCTCCACCCTCAATACCACAACTGAGGTGCCCTTGAACAAGGCACCCAACCCCTAACTGCTCCCCGGGTGCCGCCCAATGGGTGTGTTCTTGGGGTGTGTGTGTGTGTGTGTTCACTGCTGTGTGTGTGCACTTTGGATGGGATAAATGCAGAGCACAAATTCTGAGTATAGGTTACCATACTTGGCCACACGTCACTTTCACTTTACCGTTCTGTGACCATCATCCGCTATTTCCAGCACTTAATCAAGCCACTCTTCTTTAATACATGAGGACATTTTATTTCACATGTCATTGCGTTGGCTCTCGATTTGAGCTATTTCGTCCGCAACCATTGAAGTATTCGGTTTCTACAGCCACTCATTTGGCGCACTGGACACAACCATTCACTTTCTATGAAACCTGTAAAGCGCATTCACCGGTTCTAACTCTATAGCGGCATCAGTTCTATAGCGGTTTACCCGAGCATTGCAATTCTTTCGGTTTAACTAGAATACAGTCAAATGGCTTTACCAACTGATTTTTTGTGTGTGCGCTACACATTATTTCTCTGTGCGGCTGTGGTGGAAGAAGTGCGCGGCCGCGTGCATACGCAGCTTAGGCCGTTTCACACTGGACGCGATGTGAAAAAGCGAGGCAAATCGCCGACGAACGGTGCTTTTACACCGAGCGCGAAACGAATGTTCACCTTCTGCTAATTCACGCCTACACGCTAGGTGGCGCCGACCAACAATGCGTTTTTCCTCAGATACTGTATGTATCTCATATATGGATTTAACATCGTCTGCTGCTCAATCTACAGCATTAAATTAATATAGCTAAATCAAGTTTGGTTCTACGCCAGAAACACAAACTATCTATAATGCTTTACAAGAAAACATCTTGAAATATAAATAGAAGTACAATTAGCATCGAGCCACATTTGAAACAGTCATAAACATCCTTTATTGTTAAAAAAATACCATGAGCTGCATACAAAACACATACAGAAAATATAGCGTCATAATCATCTCTTATTTGCTTTCATATTTCATTTGTAGAAAAATGTTTCACTCGATTTTTTTTTTAATATGGAAGATCTAACATTAGAGAGTAAACGCGCTCTAACTCGTAACATTTGCACACGTGGGAGAAAACGGACACTCCAGATCATCTCGGTTACGTATGTAACTCTCGTTCCCTGATGGAGGGAACGGAGACGTTATGTCGTTATGATTGTGGCATGGGGACATAATGTCTCCGTTCCCTCCATCAGGAAACGAGGATTACATACGTAGCCGAGACGTTCCTTATCTGTCGGTCACTACGAGTTATGTCGTGATGACATTAGGGGTCCATGGAAAGCGCCACAACCTGAACCCCGTCACAACCTTATGGCACTGCAAATGTTGACAAGCAAGCACGTGACAGACAAATCACCCCAGCACAAATTCGCTGACCTTGATACCCACAGGGAGTACATCGCTGCTGGAGATAGCCAAGCCGCTGTTCCTTTCACCACAGAATTTAGAAGGGATTTCGACCTTCAACGAAAGATTACTTCAATTCTTTCCTATTTGTTGTTACAGCTCGGCAGTAACGATGGGGAAGCAAGCCTCCAGAGAAGGGCGCTACGGAGGCCACATCCTGCCCGTAGGGAGGTGACATGTGGAGATAATGATATGGACTGACCCAGGCCTAGGGCAGTACTACATATGAAATTGGTCTCTGAGGCAGGTCCTACCTAGGAGTAGGGAGGAGAGCTGTCAGCAGAGCCTGACAGAGTGCTCTGTCAAAGGGAAGACACGGGTTTACCGAGAGGGAAACCTTACCGTGGAAGAATACACATATGGGATTACCCGAAGGGAATCAAGCCATATGGACACCTAGCCCAGTGCAGGGGCTGACCGGAGACCCGGACAAGCTAACGCCAGTACTGGGCCTGGCGTCAGACTGCTCTGCCCAGTCTGACTGCCAGGGGTGCTGGAGGAACTCCACCAGGGTTCGCCGTCCGGAAATTACTTTAATTAGAGGAAAAAGGCGCTCGCATCCCCGGGTGAGGGGGAATGGCGCAGCAAGCGTGACACCGACCAGCTCTTCCCACCACTTACCTGTTACCCAACACACGGGAAGAAACTGGCTCAATGCGGAGACTGTAAAATCTCGCAAAGGTGTTCGGTGTTGCCCAGCCCGCAGCTCAACAGATGTCTGCCAGAGAGGCGCCGTGCACCAATGCATCGGAGGAGGCAATACTCCGCAGGGAGTGAGCCCCCAGATTGGTACGCCAAGGCGATGGTATCCAGTGGGCCAACCTCTGCTTGAAGACAGCCTTCCCTTTCTGCTGACCTCTGTGGCAGACAAAGAGCTGCTCAGAGCTTCTAAAGCTCTGGGTGCAATCCACGCATATGCTCAGCGCTCACCGAAAATGCTTGGAGGTCCCCGACCCTCTTGATGGAAGTGAGCGCGGTCAGGAGCGCTGTCTTAGCAGACAGGAACTTCAGCTCAACTGAGTCCAGCGGCTCAAAGGGACCCCTCTGAAGTCCAGCCAGGACGATAGAGAGATCCCAGGAGGGCACCAGGGGTGGCCTAGGAGGATTTAACCTTCTGGCACCCCTCAGGAACCTGACGATGAGATCGTGCTTTCCCAGGGACCGCCCGTCCACTGCAACATGATGTGCTACGATAGCAGTGCTTTCAAGGTGGATGGTGACAGCCTACGCTCCAACCTTTCCTGCAGGGAAGAAAGCACTACTCCAATCGTACATCTTTGGATCTTAGCGAGGCATCCATCGTGACAACGACATGCCGAGACACTTGTTCTAAGGGTACTTCAACCCGTAGAAGGACAAGGTCCGTCCAGGGGCTAAATGAGCGGTCACATGAACTGTACCGCGGTGACATGCCCATCTCGGGACTCGGGAGTGTAACCTGTGCTGAAGTGGTCCCATATGAAGCAATCCGAGCGGCGAGACTGTGGCTGCGGATGCCATATGCCCCAGGAGCCTCTGCCTCTGAAGGAACTCAGGCCTGTCAGCATGGACGCCACCACACTAACTCCATACTGAGAAAAGAGTTTCTCTGCATGGGGGAGACCTTGCTCTTTTGCCAGTTAACCCGAAGCCCCAACTGGCTGAGGTGCCGGAGCACCAGGTCCCTGTGATCGCACAACTGTTCTCGCGTGCGGGCCATGCTAGAGATAGTTGAGGATCCTGATGCCCAATCGGGCCAGTGCTGCTTCCTCAAAGTTTATCATTCTCACGTGTTTTAAGCCTTGTCAGTTTAAATATTAAAGTGTTTTAAGCCATTCAAGCATGAGACAGCATGAAATAGATTTCAATGCGGTACTTACACGCTGTGATAGACCTTTTCTGAAAGAGATTTAAATGCGGTACTCACGTGTTGTGATAGAAAGATAATTTCTGTTCGCGCCAGTGACGCCGCACACACACAAAAAGCATGTGAGTAACAAATTGAGCTTTCTTTGGCGCCTTCATCAGCAAATGCACACAAAAGCATGTCGGAATGACAGTCTTGAGGAGTATCCACGTAAACGAGTATTGTTTCCGATCCGCACTTTACCCCAAACCAGCAGGTTCACGACTTCTCCAAGCCCTAATACTGCTCGGTCCCATCGCCATATCGACTCAAATTCATAGGCAATTGCACTTATTATGGACTCAACAGTGCTTTTAAGGTCATCTTCCTCCATTTCAAAACAAGCGTACATTCAAAATGTAAAGAAATGCTTATATTACTATACTGGCCATTGGAGCGAACCAACCCTGTGATGTCACACGCGGTGGTACTGCAAGATGGCGGCACCCTTGCTCCAAAAGCTATAACAAAACAACCTTTTTTCTTTAAAATGGTTACATTAGTCATGTTTGTTATATATGTTTTTATTAAAATGGAATTTATTTTCCTAAATAATGTAAACTTGACTGACTGCTTCATTTCCACTTTAAGCCCTGTTCACACTACAAGCGACACGCAGCGACAAAGCGACACGATCCCATTCATTTCAATGCAGAGCTGGCGATTTCCGGCATCACGAGCGACAGCGACCGTTGGCGACCGGATGGGGCGTGTCCAGCAAGTCGACAAAGTTCAGAATTCTTCAACTTTATGCAAATGAAGTAGAGTAGAGCTCATGTGATTGTTCTCCTCTCAGCCGTAGATAAACATACGCAATGGAAGAAAGTAGGCTCTGTTTCTCATTCATTTTTGTTTGTATGTACGGATTTAATTTAGATTATATTTAGTCTTTTGCCTCCAAAATGTTTGTACTTAGCGGCAAGAAACCTGATTCGCTGTGAAGGCAACCAGTAGTGAGAACGCCAACTAGCGGCCTCATCGCCAGCCCCTGAAAAAGTCAAAAGCCGCTGCTAGAACAGGGCTTTAGAGGGAACATTGGACACAACCATAGACTGTAAAAAAAAAAACATGGACATAGTGTCAGTGACGTCACTCGTAGGTTTCTGAAGAGCATTTTTGATGCCTAAAGTGGGCGGAGTCGACCACCGCCATCTTGGCAGTGCGTCACTCCCGGATAATCGAAAATGGGCAAAAAGGCGGGATGTGGGTGAAGCTGAGCTGAAACCACGCCCGTCTATAGTGACAGCAGTGCTGCTGTGCAAAGACAAAACACCATAACTTTGTTTTTGGTCGAAAATGAGTTATTGATCATTTTGGGACATTAATGACCTCCTTTATCATGTGTTTAAGCAGGGCCAGATTATCCATAGACGGGATTGGGCGAGTGGCCTTGGGCACCAGCCAATAGGGGGGCACCAAGTGATTACGATAATGACAAGACCTTTAAAATATTTTTTCATGTTTTGTATATATTATTTTGCTGGAAGAGATACAGATGCATAGAAAATGAACAGTTAATGATACAATATACAGAGAGAATATCAAATATATGCAAGCATATAAAGAATTGCGATTAGGTCAGGTCACAGTGTATTTGCCCCCTCCCCCCCAGTCAAAGTCGAGAATATTTGGTGGATAGGCAGCATCGACTTGGCGGTTGTGCGAAACGTAAATAAAAAAAATAAAAAAAGAGAAAATATCATGACACATAGCCAGGGCTATACAGTGCGACTGAAAAGTAGCTACTGTGTGCGACTATCAAAAAATATTAAGGAGCACCTGTGCAACTAACCCGATCAGCATAGGCTATTTGTGTTTGCGCTGAATGGAGCTTCAAAGATTTCTACTTGCGTGTTTGTGCAGCGTTGAGTAATGTATCGCAGACACGATTCCTTGAATGCAATGTTAATCAGAATTCACTCACTGCTCAAAATACTTTTGTTCATTGCTGAGTTATGCAAGCTCACAAATCCTCTCGTTATAACAAAGTGTAGACGGTGTAAATAAGAGATTCGTTGTGCAGTGTAGAGTGCTTCATTGATTATAATGGAGTTTTGTGAGATTGCGATGAACTGAAGTGAGTAACAGGTTTTAAAGATTATTAAAGGAGTTTGTAAATGTGATATTAAATTAATACAACAGCTCAATAAACAATAAGTTATATAAAGTGATGTACATTGTATGACTTTTAACAATATTGCCTGATTTTACTCTATTTAATCAAGGAACATAGTTTCAAACAGTCACAGCCGAGCCGCTGCGCATCTCCATTCAAACACAGCGGTGTTTCATTTATGAATGATCCTGCGTTTTTAAATGAATCTAGTCAGTGATTCAAGGCAGTGATTCAATTACCCACTCATAAAGACAGTCACTTGCTTCGTTCCTGAATGAATCAGCTGTTCAAACGAATCAGCTGAATGAATGATTCAGTGAAAAAAATCAGTGACTTACCGCCACCTGCTGGCAGTTTTATTTTTATGTTTAAAGTGTCCTTTCAGTTATTTAAATCATTTCAATCAAACAATAGTTCTATATTCAAAATTTTATATTTATAAC
The DNA here is from genome assembly GCF_012432095.1 of Onychostoma macrolepis. Classification (NCBI taxonomy): domain Eukaryota; kingdom Metazoa; phylum Chordata; class Actinopteri; order Cypriniformes; family Cyprinidae; genus Onychostoma; species Onychostoma macrolepis. The sequence continues at coordinate 23,648,602 of NC_081166.1, forward strand.
ATTAATCTCACAACATTGTTATGAATTTAAAACATCCATGCCACCTCTGAGCCTCTGTAAATGTCTGTAAATTTACCTACATGCCACTTTTGTGTTCTTCTGTGCCACCTTTGTAGTGGAAACTAATTTCTTTTGATTAGTAACTTATTCTTCTTATTCTACCTGTTCTTATTCTATTTTTTTTTTTATTAGAAATTTTGTAAAAATATAAAGAAGTATCGAATCACACTTCAAATGTGGTCACCCTAGAGCACTACACTGTGTTAATCCGGGCCTGTGTTTAAGTATCATGGAGAAAAGCCCCGAAAAAACCAAGGCAGAACACAGTATAACAACAGTTACCGCTCTTTGATTTTGTTTTGAAAAGCTCAAATTAAGTTACGGTGCTGTGCATTTGTTTGCATTCCTTCGTCAATACACAGTATTGGAGTTATACGGTATTCTGCCTTTGTTTTACTGTCCATTAAAGTCTACTGCGTTTAAATTACGGTGTGACTTGTGTACTTTTTATACATCTGTTGGCACTTCATTAGACAAACAAATTAGATAGATCGCGATCTAACAAACTTCTCCATATAACAAAGCACTGTAAGCAAGTAACGACTAGATAACTTGGCAACAATAATTAATCGTAAATCATCTTTAAAGTTTTTTCTTTTTATAATGCAGATCATTCACTCCGTGCCAGCTGTCAGTCTGGGGCTGTACACTTCTGTACGTGAGGACGCCATGACAGCGTATCACACATAAAATCAATAACTGTTCGCAATTAAATACTTTTCCTTCCTTTTCTTGTAAATCGATAAAATCCCATTGCAATGTACGTCATCGGAGATGTTTAATTCCCAATCATTCGGAGCATTATCCCTGCTGGCGTCCACATCAATCCACAAGTCGTTCTCATAGGTTAAGCTATTTTAATTCCATCCGATTTAAAAACAATAGGCTAAGTATGTCTTGCATCCTTTAATGTTAGCGAACATTGCAAATAAATTGGTTGCAAAACGGTATTCACTTATGTTTAACTTTTTGTCTGGTTGTTACGGTCAGGAAAAAAAAAACTGAATCACATTACTAGATGTTATAGCCTAGCCAATGATCTCAAGATTTTTTTTTACAGATGTTACTATAATGATTCTGTAAATGGTGATCAGCACCCTATATAATGTGGAAGCTGCTGCCTTTTGCCTTGGCGTGACATCTCACTTTTTGCAGACGGTGCAAAAGCAGAGCACAATCAAATATAGTGGTAAAAAGTTTGAGATAATTTTCATTAACACACCTTGCCAGATTTCCAGTGTCCTTCCTATAATTAATCATTTTCTGTACAAATAAAAATCTTTAAAGCCAGTTTTCTTAGTTTCACACTCTGGAGCAGAGCGGCAATCCACCTGTTACTTAATTATGCAGAACTTTAAGGCTTAAGGCTTAATATAATTTTAGTTATAAAAAAAATTGAGCCCCTGAAGTTACCTATATAGACCAAAACCACTTTTTGTACCAGGCTGTAAACATATTTTTTTTCTGCTGTAAAGTTGGGCATTTTAACATGGGAGGTCTAAGGGACTGACTCCCTTTTGGAGCCAGCCTCTAGCGGCCAGTCGATGAATTGCAGTTTTAGTCACTTCCGTGGTGGTTTCAAGAGAGGGAACGGGAGGTTGCCGCTTGGACACAACCTATGAAGTCTCAATAGAGCTCAGTTTTGTTTGTTTGTGAGTGTTCTACTCACCTGGCCTGTTGCGTCTGTCTAGTGAGTTTTGGTGGTATCGTATGCCATTCACATGGTATCCACAGTCCAAATTTTCACTGGTCATCATCTGTTCAGCCTGATTACATATCAGTTAAAACAATGATTACTGTACAAAGAGCTTGAACTTGTTAATTACACAAGCTGGCATTTGTTATGGTGACTAGAATGTGTGATTCTTGAGATATGTGACAAATGTTCCATGAGTTTTGAAAATAGCAGCATTCAGGCCTTTAACCAAAAATACACCATCTATGCATGCAGCACTCTATGGTTTGGATTCTAGAATCAGATATTACATTTTTGTAATGCTGCATCCACACCAATAGATGTCAGTATAAGTCCAAGACAAGAGCACCATCTAAACAACAATCTACATAGTGCACCTTTAGATAACTCGAAAAGTTTTTGAGCATACCTTTATGCTATTACCCTACACACTGTATAAGCATCCACATGATCTGAGATGAACACTTGAATGGTCTTCATCTAAATGCATTCTGTTTGATTTACTCTTAATTTGATCAAAATTATCACATTATTACTCACTACCCCTAAACCAGCCTTTTCAGATCGACACTCAATACTTCACATGAATTAAAATGTACATTAATATGATGCTATAAATTACATTTTAAACAAACATTACTACATGTAATGGGTTCACAATCAGTCACAGTCACAATCATTACATGTCAGGTCCATCTCACAAACCACAAAGAAATTGTTTGGGGTTTTTATTCTTAGCTACCAACATGCTAACAGTTGGTTTGAAAACATCCTGTATCCTCAGTTCATTCATTATTATGTGTCAATGTTAGATTTGTCAGTTTTTACAATCTCAATTGAACCTCTGAACATATTTAGCATTAATTAATTCAAATGAATAATTAATAAGCCAATTTCTTGATACATAGAGCTCTATTTTGTCTCAGTATTCAAGAATCAGTGAGGGATATGTATAAATGTGTGTGGGATGTGAGGTTTACACACGTCTCGTAGGTTAAAGGTGATTTCTAGGTTCCTCCAAAAGCGCTCGCCAAATGCAGGGTACATGTCCAGCACCTCTAGAAGGTCGTCTCTTTGGATACGGTGAAGGTCACAGTAGGTAAGTGCAGTAACATCAGCGTTACTGCGACCAGGATCTGTATACAGATTTATAGGCTCGCCAAAGACATCATTCTTCCCTGTATGAGAAACAGGGAGTAGCTTTTATTAGGCCTTATAAAAGACGATACTTCTAAAAAATAAAACCCTCAAACAGTCAGTGGATCAGACAGTGGTTTGCTGAGGTTTAATGTTAATCTCACCCAGGATGGCCAGCACAATGTTATGTTGCGAGACTTGAATGGAACCACGGGAGATGAAGTGGAGAGCTTTGATCACGTCGCCGTGGTGATAGAGGGTGTCTCCAGGAGGCGAGTGGGTGGTTTTGAAGCACACGGCGAGAGCTCTCAGACACGCTTTACTCGCCCCACGGAACACCTTACAGTTCTGCAGCAGACTACGATTCAGATGCAAGCAAATATCAGCTTGCAAACACTCAGGAAAACCTTTCAGGACCTATAATTAGAAAAAAGAGGCACGATTGGTTTTCTGTTATACAGGTTAATCTATAATATAGACAGGAATGATATTTGAGTTACTCATTTTGGCTCAGGTATGTGACCTACTGCATTCATATCAATGCCATTGGTGTAGGACCAGGCATGCTGGAAATATTCTTCCAGTCTCTGCCTCAGTTCTTCAGGTATCTGATGGAAGCGGATGAACTCTTTAACCCGCAGCATCTGGGTGTGATAGCGCGCTGTTCCCGAATAAAGCCTCTGAATTATTGCAGAGACATTCCCAAATATGCTGGCATACATGAGAGCTAAGACAAAGTCAATAGAGAATATTTAGTCAACAGCACAATTTTTTGACATGGAGGTAAGAGGAGGATTATTAAAATTCATTAAAACTAAACCAATAAAAAAAAAAAAAAATGTTACTTGAAAAAAGAAAATGTACAGTATATGAAATAATATATTTTAAAAACTTCTTTTATAAATTTCAACTAGTAGCCAAGGTACAATTTCTTATTTAAATTTAGTTGAACTTGTACTAAAATACAAACTTGATGTGCAATAAATACTAATAAATACTACTAATAAAACTGAAAATAAAATAATAAATACAAAAAATTAAAAAGCACAACAAAATTACTCAAACTTTAAATTTTAAATGGAAATAGAACAATAGAAAAACGATAATAATATCTCAATGATATTAAAATAATTAAAATTTTACTAAACTATATAATTTTAACAATTTTACTAAACTGTATAAGGTTTATAAGTGGGGTTAGGATTTGTGGATCTTCATGTTTACATTTTTCTTAAAAACATGTTTCATAAAAACATGAAATTGCCACCTCGTAAAATAGTTACGTTTCTCAAGAGATTGGGTTGTGTATTCGTAAATAGTGGAGAACAGGGACGGCATCTGACTGAGATTGTAGATCACGTGACATTGTTGACATGTTGAATGTAGCATGGCTGGACTGTGTTAATGCATAGAACATATGTGACCCTGGACCACAAAACCAGTCTTAAGTCGCTGGGGTATATTTGTAGCAATAGCCAAAAATACACTGTATGGGTCAAAATTATTGATTTTTTTTTATGCCAAAAATCATTAGTATATTAAGTAAAGATCATATTCCATGAAGATATTTTGTTAATTTACTACTGTAAATATATCAAAACGTCATTTCTGATTAGTAATATGCATTGCTAATTCATTTGGACAATTTTAAAGGCAATTTTGTCAATATTTGGATTTTTTTGCATTCTCAGATTCCAGATTTTCAAATAGTTGTATATCGGTCAAATATTGTCAGATCCTAACAAACCATACATCAATGGAAAGCATATTTGTTCAGCTTTCAGATGATGTATAAATCTCAATTTCGAAAAATTGACACTTAAGACTGGTTTTGTGGTCCAGGGTCACATGTACTACATTTGATTTTAGATGCAGCATATGTTCCACTTTGCTATAAACAAATACTATTGCTGAAATCAAAAGGACCACTAGGCTAAGATTATAAGAGAACAGTTCAGATTTTCCTCATCTCCGGGTAGGTCACCAACATTAGCTTTTTAGGTCTTTCCAGGTCTAAATGTTACTAGCCAGAAGGAGTAGGAATGTTCAAGACAGTGGCACAGAAATGAGATATTTCAGCCTTAAACTAAGAAAACAATCTTTATGCAGTGACTTACAGCCAATGAGCATGACACAGATTGAGAAAATCTTCTCCGAGTTGGTGTTTGGAGAGATGTTCCCAAAGCCCACGCTTGTCAGACTACTAAAGGTGAAATAGAGTGCAGTGACGTATTTTTCCTGAACGGAGGGTCCTGAGCTGGCATCACTGTCGTTGTAATGCTTCCCCAGCTGATCGGCCAGGTTATCCAGCCAGCCAGTCTTCATGTAAGGCCTCTCCATATGACCAATGGCATACCACATACACGCCAACCAATGAGCAATCAGCACAAAGGTGCACATAAGCAAGAAGAGGACTGCAGCTCCATACTCTGAGTATCGGTCTAATTTTCTGGCAACCCGGACCAAGCGCAGCAGACGGGCTGTCTTCAGCAGGCCAATGAGAGTGGCCGTCGTCTGCAGATTGGATGATGGGAGGACAAAGAAAGAATAGTATTAGATAAGTTTCAGTCTGATATGGTCAATTTTTAAATGAATATTAAACTTAATAAATTGCATTAAGCAAAATTAATACATTTGAATACATGTTGGATACATGCAGATTAGAGCTGGGTGATAATATAGTTTACATTTTGCAACAATACAAGGAATCAAGCAGTTGAGATATGCTATATATTGCCATGACTATACTGTATGTATGCGGATAAAGTTGAACATACTTAATACTTAATACAAAATGATGAAGAAGACATTTTAATTTTTCCCTGAAGAGCTCACTTCTTGAAAGCCTGACGATGTCATTTTGATAAGGAAAATTTTTTCATCACATAATAAAAAAGGGGGTAGTTGCAACTTTTTTCATGCAATTCTGAGTTTCTAACAATTCAGACCTTTTTCTTGAAATTTTCATTATATAAATTCGCAATTCTGAGAAATAGTCAGAACTGCAAGCTTGCAATTGCCAGAAAAAAAAATCAGAATTGTTAGATTAGACACAATTAGGCTACTAGGCTTCTATTTTTTATTCTGCGGCAGACTCAAAAACAGAATTGCGAGTTGTAGCTAAACTCAGAATTCTGACAAAAAAAAGAAAGAAAAAAAAGGCAGAATTCTGAGATATAATCTCAAAATTGCAAAATGTAAATAAAGTCGGAGTAGTAAGGGGAAAAAAAAGTCAGAATTGTGAGATAAAAAGTCACAATTACTAAATTGTAGGGGTGTCCCCGACTAAGGATTTTCAAGTCAGACATTCGACAGCCATAATTATTGACGTTAACACACGGGGAAAATGTGTTACGGACGCATCGCAGATACAAAAATAATGTTTTATGTTTTGATTAAAAGATAGTATTAAACGTCATCGAAAACCTAAGAATTCACAACATTTTTTACAATAGTGCTCTCATTATAACGTTATTAATGTTCTGCATTTCTGTTTTGAGCTGCGCGCGCTGAAGATGACCAGTAGAAGTCAAGTCAAGTCATCTTTATTTATATAGCGCTTTTAACAATACAGATTGTGTCAAAGCACTTAACAGTATCAAATTGGAGGATAGAGTGTCAGTAATGTATAATGATAAGATTAAACACTCAATTTTCAGTTAAAGGCATTTCATTATTGAATTCAGAGATGTCATTGTCTAGCTCCGTTTAGTTTAAATAGTATCTGTGCAATCAAATCGACAATAATCGCTAGAAATTAAGTGTCCCCAACTGAGCAAGCCAGAGGCGAATGAAGAAGAATGAAGCATTTGATAGCAGGTTTTTAACTTTAACTCATTTAACTCATCATTTTTCTCATATAGAATACGCTTCATTATTTATAAAACATAACGTTTTATAGGCTATCTGTACGAAATGCCCTGAATGCATGAACGTCTGTGCGGCTCTGAATGAACTCCATTTGTGGACGCGTTATTCACGCAACAACGTGCAGAAACACGTACGGCAACTAAACTCTAAAAATTCACAGTGTTTTATTATAATAGTGTTCTCATTATAATGTCAACGGTCCCAGTCATAGTTATTAATATTCTGCATTGTTGTTTGTCCTGCTGGCGCTGCGCGCTGAAGAGATAATCACCGTAGTACTACAATGAAGCGCTTTACTGCAGCGCAACTCAAACAAATGCATCTTATACGAGATAAATAATATATACACAATATATATAAACTGGCTGAAATGTTTTTAATCATTGTTCTTTCACTCTGCCTGTGTCAGTTTTTAAATCCCTGCCCCTTGCTCTTCTGTCGGTCACGGATTATGGAAAGTGAAACTTAAATTTATAGGGGTGGTTGTATGTATTCACGCACGTTCAAATATTTATTTAAAGCTTCATTCTTTTCAGATTCTTATTTACAGCATTATCTTAATAGGCTGTATATTAACTCATCGGGAGAAAACCATAGTTATATGTGAAATCAAACATTGAGCACCCCCATATAGCCAAAATAGCATGATCATAACACCCCGCGAATATTCGACTGTGAGATTGGGAGTCGAATCAGGCTCCTCATATCGAAGCATCGAATCTTCGACTATTCGGGGTCACCCCTATTAAACTGATCAAATAAAATGTAAAAATGTATTATTATTATTTTTTTTTTTTAAATCTTTTTATATGCTTTATATGGTTTCCATATTATGATGTCATTTTCCTTTTTAATTATTATTATTGCAATAGTTCCTTGGTTTAAAAGGAGTAACAACATAACAATAAATTATATTATGTCGACAAAAATATATAGAGAGAACATACTCAGAGATAAAATTAAGACAAATGATAACATTTCTACATATTTCACCAAATTATGCTAAAATTGCAAATAACATTCTGGGAAATGTCTGTATCGAGATTAATAATTAAAAGTTAATGTTAAAAGTACCTGTTTTCTAGATAAATACTACAAAATTCCTCTTAAAAAGATCAACCAAACACAATCCTGAACAGCCTTATTGGTATCACAAATGGAACAAACATTAAATAAAAGTGAATTGTAACTGTATAAATAAAATTTTTGTGTTAACATTTTTATAGTGGAAGACCATTCTATTAATGTTACTGGAAAAATGTCGTCAACTTTGAGAGAATCTCAGCAGAACATTCTGAGTATATTTACTAGCTTTAAGGTCTAAATATTACTAGCCACATAGTCTAAAGAAGGGTCTGTAGTTCATTATACCTCATCTGATCCAGAACTGAAGATGAGCAGATCAAATGGAATTGCGGCCACCATGTCGATGAGAAACCAGCCTTTGATATAGTGGATGGCGATGAGCTTGGGATGGGTCACCACCTCATCATTATGATTCACATATGTCGTCCTGAAGGTTATAACGATGTCTATGATGAACATAACATCCACTATCACGTCTACTACATTTAAAGGGTTACAAGTGTAACCACAGGTATGCCTCTTCTCCTGCTCCAGCTCATTGAGGAGGAAAGCAGCCGTGTACGGAGTGAAGACTGCTGTGTAGAGCACTAGCAGAAGAATGATCCAGTCCCACATGGCTTTGAAAGGACTGTAGTGCAGCATGATCCACTTGTGGACGTCTGGAGCCTGGAGCTTGTACTCGGGCAAAACATCGGCACCTAGAGACAGTACCTGGGCATGGAAAGAGATGATTACAAGATGATTAGCAAGAATTTATAACAAATGGAGATAAGTTAGGTGCTTTTGCTCTAAGCTAAACAAGAAAGAATCAGCTGGGATTTCATGGAGTCTAAGCTGATATGTGTTTTTAAAGGAATATATGAGGTATAGCCACATGACATGAATGAATGATGCATTTACACCCAAAGTGCTTAACAATCATGTGTGTGGGGGGGGCTCTCAGCTACAAGTGGAGAGGAGAGAGAGTCATAGAGCCAATTCAGTGGATGTGGACATGATTTACTGCTGTTCTGCAACATTTAGGGGCAAATTCCATTTATGTCACTAGGAATCCGTGCGATTGGGAGTTTCACACAAGGGCAGAAAAAAGTTCCCCATGCAGATTTCGCTCAAGTCGGTCATGCAAAATTGCCGCGCTGACCAACAGAAAGTGGCTAGTTTGAGCAGTGCTTCATTAATCACTACACTACTGATAATGGAAAATGAACAGTTTTTTTTTTTTTTTTTTTTGCCCGTGAAATTTCACAAATGTGACCACACCTTAACACTATTGGAACCTAATACATGGTCTGGACAGATTTTGCAGGAAATTGCATACATACATGCAGAGGAGTATAAGTCACATAGTGTAGCTTTAAAAAGATTGAAAAGTTAGATTTGTAAACAGTTTTCAGCTCAAATAATACAGTTTTAACAGAAGAAATGCTTTCATAAAATTCTAAACTTCACACTTCTGCTTTTAAATCCTTAAAGTTGGCATTAAAAGAAGGTCATAGAGGTTATTGTCCAACCCTTGCACTGGTGGATTAAACTGAACTGACATGGAATAAAATTACATAAATTAACTTCAATTTTTCAACAATGGGAAAAAGGAAAACTTACTATCTATTCATGTGCAGATCAGATCAGATGAAGCTCCCCCAAGCTATGACAGCAGGCTAACCTCAAAAAAGTGGTGAAATAGTCAACTGAACACTTGGGAATGTGACTGGTTTATGTTGTTTTTGAAAACAGAGATGAAAATAAGCGATGATTAGGGTAAGGTGCTTAGTTTGGGTAGACTGGCACATTAAGGTTTCACGAAATAACCATCAAAACAACATGTGGCGTGTATAATGACACAACACAGTTTTGGATCAAGGGCCAGAGGGGTTATGGATTTTTGGCATAGCACAGGGTTCATGTCTCTGTCCTAACGATCTTTCCACAAGTTTTTGGCCACATTTTTTTCCATGTGACACCTTCCATGATTATTCAAACACCCACTTTCAAGCTGTCAGTATGACTTTTTTTTCCTTTTTTATTTTTTTTTTTTAACTTTTGGATGTGAGAGGACCTGAATTTTTTATAACATTACAATAGCTGGAAGTTTTCACACAAAAAAATGTAATGATCAATCAAACACAAACAAAATCATTTGTGGTTATACTTATACTGTATTTTTATTAGTACTGTCAATCGATTAAAAAAATTATTCGCGTTAATCACAGTCATGGACTGAGTAATCATGATTAATCACAAATTTAAAATACTAGGATTTACCTGTAAATGTGTTGAAATAAAGATATGCATGACAAACTAGTTTAAGGAAACAGAACCTTTCACCCTTATTATTCTTTTATCATTATTCTTTTGTTTTTATTCAGCCATTATCAGTCTTTATACTGGCAATAAAACGTTTATCAAGCCACATCGCTTCAATCCCAGTATACATTTACCCAACTATTATCAAACGTATTTCTAAATAAATACAAAAAAACATTTTCTTGCGACCTTACATGAAGTATTATGACAAAATGCATTATTATGAAGAATTGGACCTGTTCTGTAGGTGCATTAGAGCTAATATTAGCATCATGCTTCATAAAACAATTTATGAGATTAATAGTGCACTTTTACTCAGAACTCACTTCAAACCACGATCGAATGTTTGTAATAACTTCCTTTTACCATCACATGTGGAATTTGGTCATTTACTGTTGTTAAAATATGCTATTTATAGCCTTTTATATCGCTGCACAAATTAGCATTTCAGAAGTACACATTCAGCTCAAGAAAATCACATACAAATATCCTATCGTAATCGTGTGTTTATTATCTTATATAATATATAGTGGCAGTTGTCATGTTTATTTCTGCTGCTCTGGCTGAAACTCATGTTGTTTGATGTTACAACCGCCTCTCCGTTCTTAAGTTGCCAGGGATACATTCCAAGTATAATACACATTAGTACAAGGATCTATTTTCATTTTTATTTGTCTACCTTGGGCGTCCGTGGTACATTATAAAAGTAGCCCAAAAAACCGTAACCCACGGCTCTGTAATTTTTCCCGCGACTGTATTTTCATAATAGCCCACTTGTGGCGCTACCCTGGCAACAGATAACCTTCAGCGCTCAGTGTTGCCAACTAATTTTCAGAGAAAGTTCCTAAAGGAAGGTCGATTTGTTGCTAAAAGTTGCTAAAATTACGTTTGATGTCATTGCACGATGACGTCATTGCGTAATCACGATGCAAAATTGTCACAACATCAAATTTCAGCAAAAAAACTATATTTATGTTAAAATTTGTTTGTAAAATAATATGCATAATATAATATTAAAATATAAATAACTATTTTTAAATGCACAGAATTATTGAACACACATTTTTGAATGATTATAATTTGTTTTTGTTTTTTTAATAGCTAGTAAACAAGTAATGCTACGCATTCTCAACAATTATGCTTTAAGCAGTGTATTGGTTGTTAGTTAGTATGCTACACAGAAAAGTCTGTAAAAATAGGGCACAATCTACTATGTTAATATGAAATAATTTTCTGTAGGCTAATGATTTTTTATCTGCGTTTTAAATTACGAATTGTGTTTTCGGGTTGCAGGGTTACAGGGTTACAATGGATAATGTCCTGGAAAATTACTAGTAGGCTATCTTTTTCATTTTTCTTACAGTGTAGGCCTACTAACTGATCAACAATCGCAGGTACAAGCTACTAACAAAGTGTATCGTAAATGAACAATTATTTGATTATTATTATTATTAAATTGAACAATTGCAAATAGCAGCTAACTTAATTCACGTGATGTGTGTGCTGCTATGTATATTTGGTTTCCTCTTTTTGTATAATTAGGATGGAAAATGTGTGCCTTTTTATTGTCTTATCAAAAGTTGCTAAAAGTTGCCAACTAAATTTTTAAAATGGCTAAATTTGTTGCTAGGTGCTTTTAGAAGAAAACGTTGCTAGGGTAGTCTGAAAAGTTGCTAAATTTAGCTATAAAATTGCTAAATTAGCAACACTGTGACCGCGCTGCGATGACGGGAAGAAACCTTATCAAACGATTAATTTGCGTTAAAAAAATTTTTTTAACGCGTTTAAAGTTGACACCCTAATTGTTATACTACTTGTAGTTACATTATATTCAGCTACCCTATTGAGTGTAATCCAGCCACAAACCTACATTTAAGAAGGAAGCCCAACACCTTACCTGCGTGACCTTCTCTGTCACGTTCTGCGTGCGCTCCTTCACTCTCGGAGTAACGAGCTCGATGTTGCAGGCTTCTGTGGAGTGATTGGATGGCCTGGGTCGACGCAGGTTTAGATTGAATGAAGAAAATCGGTTTAAAGCTTTCATCCGCTCAGATCTGGAGGTAGAGTTCCACAAACTGGACTTCAAGTCTTTATGATAGAAGAAAAAAATGGATTAGAATTCAAAGCATTGTTTTAATCGATTACATTTTATTAGGTCAGGACAGGAGACAAAATGAGTTCACAGTTGTTTCATTTAAGTATCATATTTGTCTCAGATGTTTCTCCAGAAGTAACAATACAGTATATGGGTCAATTGTTATACACTTGTAGCCTACAGTACAAAGTAACATTAATGTAGATTGCATGGCTCAGATAATATGATCTTGGAACGATCTGAAGAGACATGCTTGAAATCTCTTTACGCTTTAGTATCTTGGCAATCTAAGCACATTTCGATGAATTATTTTCACCTTCTGAATAGGACACGCATGTGATTACTGAGGTCTTATTCTTAGGGAAACCATCTGAGAAAGAGGAGACCCGTTTGCTTTCCTTTTAATCTCATTACTGTCTAGGAGAAACCATTTTTATTTCCTATACATATGAAATGACCTAGACACATAAATAAATGTCCTCATTCATATGAAGATCCAGACTGCTCCTCTGTACCAAAGAAAATCTGTATTGCTTTGTAACCCAGATAGTTACTGTTTGTCCAATATAGTGTTATTTAACAGTACCTTGTCATCGTATAATATCAGAACAATAACATCATCCACTCATGAAAGCAAATCCTTTAACGCAAATTCCTGGTATCCAAAACATGAAGTAGCTTCCAACATCCAACCAGAAAAATCCACAAAATCATAGACAAAGTTCACACAAAAAAAAACGAATATCAAATGAACCTTCAATGCTTTCTGTGGTTTGTGACTCCAGGCAAAAAAGTTTTCTGTAAATATCCTGTCCTGAAGTGATTAAAATTCCTTGTGTAGTCTTGTTGTTAATCAGCTCTCCTGATGTTCTGATGCAGATCTTTGCTAAAATGAAAGTTTCTGTCACTTTTATTCACCTTATTGCACATTTTCTATTTGTGGTCATCGTATCAATGTTCTGCAGATTTCTGTTATATGTTTTCAAAACATACCTAAAATCCACTGTAAATCCTTTAAAGAAACATTGTCTTGACGTGTGGAAGCTTCTCTTACATCGCTGTTGGGGTCTCCATCCTTGCTTTTGTTCTACATCTGACCTTAACTGCAGACACCGCACACTACAGTACGTTATATAATAAACTCTCTCTTACCATGTAAGTGCTGCATTCTGTCCGTTCTCGCCGAGTTACCCGCCAGGGCAATATGTTACAGGCCTATCTTTATATGGTACATAATCCAAATGCCCTTCCTGTACAAACACATTGAAATGTCTGATGGGGTCATCCTCTTATGACTCGACCCAGAACATTGACAAACAAACCCTCACGTGGACAAAATCCTGTCAGTGTGAACCAGACAGCTGCCGCAGTGGAGAAAACTCTTAAACAAATCAATTACATCACAATCAAACGCGTTCATGAAGGCACAATTATTTCTTATTGGCGTTTTCAGACTGTTGAATCAACAGAGTACTTCTGCCCTCAGGACTAACCTCTTACCAGAAAAAAAATGTCATTGGGAAAAACGTCAGAGGTTGATGAATGTTCACACCACATACAGACTGAACTCGAGGCCTGTACATAGAATTATGATGAGTTATCCATAGGTCAATGATTAAAGACAGGAAGTGGGCTTGATCTATCAAACAGGCTTTTATGAGAACTGACTGACCTAAAGCCATGACATTGGCTATGTATGAGTCTGTATTATTATATACACATGTATTGCTATATGCATAGTTATATCTGATAATGAGGTCTGTTAAATAAGCAGCCCAAACCAAGGCTTTACTTATAACATAAAATCTGATAACTAAATAGATGGAGTAATTTAAGTTGTGTTTAAATGGAAAGTTTTGGAAATTTTTGAGTTGGGAACTCGATGTCAGGTGCATTAAAGTCACTTTGGTCAGAGGCAATATGGTAATGTACTTTTTCCCACAAAAAAACAACAACAACAAAAATTTCTTATTGTGAAAATTATTTCCATAACACTTTAGTATAGGGACCAATTCTTACTATTAACTAGTTGCTTATTAGCATGCCTATTATTAACATATTGGCTGCTTATTAGTACTTATAAAACACATATTCTGCACAACCATATTCTACATTCCTATTCCTACCCAATACCTAAACTTAATAACTACCTTGCTAACTATTAATAAGCAACAAATTAGGAGTTTATTAAGGCAAAAGTCGTAGTTAATATTTTGTTAATAGCGAGAATCAGACCTTAAAAAGATTTTGACCATAATTTCTTTTAAACATATTTGCCATTAATACAGACGCTGCGTTCCCCATATTATCTCACTGACATGATTCCATCTCTGGACTTTCCCACTTGTACTTATGACATTGTGCTGTTCGTGTGCATTCAATTTGTATTATATATATATATATATATATATACAGGTGCTGGTCATATAATTAGAATATCATCAAAAGTTGATTTATTTCACTAATTACATTCAAAAAGTGAAACTTGTATATTATATTCATTCATTACACACAGACTGATATATTTCAAATGTTTATTTCTTTTAATTTTGATGATTAGAGCTTACAGCTCATGAAAGTCAAAAATCAGTATCTCAAAATATTAGAATATTACTTAAGACCAATACAAAGAAAGGATTTTTAGAAATCTTGGCCAACTGAAAAGTATGAAAATGAAAAGTATGAGCATGTACAGCACTCAATACTTAGTTGGGGCTCTTTTTGCCTGAATTACTGCAGCAATGCGGCGTGGCATGGAGTCGATCAGTCTGTGGCACTGCTCAGGTGTTATGAGAGCCCAGGTTGCTCTGATAGTGGCCTTCAGCTCATCTGCATTGTTGGGTCTGGTGTCTCTCATCTTCCTCTTGACAATACCCCATAGATTCTCAGGTCAGGCGAGTTTGCTGGCAGGTGCCAAGTCCTGCTGGAAAATGAAATCAGCATCTCCATAAAGCTTGTCAACAGAAGGAAGCATGAAGTGCTCTAAAATTTCCTCGTAGATGGCTGTGTTGACTGAGGACATCAGAAAACACAGTGGACCAACACCAGCAGATGACATGGCAGCCCAAACCGTCACTGACTGTGGAAACTTCACACTGGACTTCAAGCAACATGGATTCTGTGCCTCTCCACTCTTCCTTCAGACTCTGGGACCTTGATTTCCAAATGAAATGTAAAATTTACTTTCATCTGAAAAGAAGACTTTGGACCACTGAGCAACAGTCCAGTTCTTTTTCTCCACAGCCCAGTTAACATGCTTCTTACGTTGTCTCTGGTTCAGAAGTGGCTTGGTAGCCCTTTTTCTGAAGACGTCTGAGTGTGGTGACTCTTGATGCACTGACTCCAGCTTCAGTTCTCTCCTTGTGAAGCTCTCCCAAGTGTCTGAATCAGCTTTGCTTGACTGTATTCTCAAGCTTGCTGTCATCCCTGTTGCTTGTGCACCTTTTCCTACCCAAATTCTTCCTTCCAGTCAACTGTGCATTTAATATGCTTTGATACAGCACTCTGTAAACAGCCACACCTTTCAGTAATGACCTTCTGTGACTTACCCTCTTTGTGGAGGGTGTCAATGTTCGTCTTCTGAATCATTGCCAAGTCAGCAGTCTTCCCCATTATTGTGGTTTCAAAGAACAAGAGATACCCAGAATTTATACTGTAGGGATGGTCATTTATTCAAACTCAAATGTAAATATTCTAATATTTTGAGATACTGATTTTTGACTTTCATGAGCTGTAAGCTCTAATCATCAAAATTAAAAGAAATAAACATTTGAAATATATCAGTCTGTGTGTAATGAATGAATATAATATACAAGTTTCACTTTTTGAATGGAATTAGTGAAATAAATCAACTTTTGATGATATTCTAATTATATGACCAGCACCTGTGTATATATATATATATATATATATATATATATATATTTGGATAAGGAGCAATATTTGACCTGATTTGAATTTTTTCTAACCTTATCAAAACACAAACCTTTAATATGTCAGTTATTTCAGTTGAATTATTTCAAATAATATCTACTGAACAACTAGAACAATTATGTCTGACTAATAACGAAACTAACATCATACAAAAGTTGCTGAAAAAAAGATATAACGGTAAGTGCTCTTCTAGAATTAATTTGAAATAATTGCCTTGTGACAATGTTAGGTTTTCATTTAATTTTAAAAACATTATTCAGAGGGTTTTTTCCCCCTACGTTCCAATGGTTTAATGCTGATGATAAAACTTTTTGAGCAATTTTGCCGGGCAACTTTTTATGAGCAATGTTTCACTTCCCACTGAGAATGGGTAACACATTTCTATCTGGATACTTTAGATCAGTCGTGGACCCTGTGTCTCACCTGGTTGCCCGCTGATGGCAACATTAACCAAAGCTGCCTGGCAACATTGCTCATAAAGTTGCCTTGTGTATCCTCAGCCTAATTAGAGTTTTTAAGTTTAGCTTATCAAAAACCAATTCTTATTAATTATACATTCTAAAAATGACATATTCCTACATTGTCTGTTGAGGTAAATCCATAACTAGACAGGCCAATAATTATATGAAATATCAAATGTTTAAAAGAGACCATTCACACCAAGGACGATAACTATAAAGATAACAATAAAGATATAGTTCTAAAAATCATTCTCAATATTAAAGAATAGCAGAGTCCACACCACAACTATAACAATAAAGGCACAGAGAAACGATATCGTTGGAATCACTTTCAGAATGATTTTTTCCAGCTGATGAATGATACAAACATTGACACCCAATCAGAATCCATCCTGCTATAATGACCTCAAGAATTTAAAGTGGCAGACCAGCGTGTGCTTAGAATAAACAGATGATATTGTCCGCTGGTGTGGATGCTAATATTGTTATATTTATAGCTATCGTCCTTGGTGTGAACGGGGCTTAATTCAGCCTGAGGGCTTTTTTTTTTTTAACTTTCAGTGTCACTTTTGCTCTGAGCCACAATGGATACCTCATCCTGATTCTCACTGTTCAATAAACATTTGCATTGAGCAGCTATGTTTTTTTCAGGATGTGGGAAAAAGTCCTTGCAAGTTGCCTTTCTATCTCTTTTTATCCAGATCTGCATCAAAAAAGTTGTTTATGATCACAACATTTAGTGCATAATGCTAATCAAAGTGATACACATCTATGACTAACATATCTTCTTTATTGCCATGATGAAGATATATCATTATTTATTTATTTACCATCACACAAAAAATTCCAAGTGAAGTCCAATAAATTTTGGCCAAGCAGGTCCATTTCTTCCAGCTGCTCTTAAGGCATGTAGATCATTAATTAGTCCATCAATCTGTGTGTTCTTCCATTTGTCAGTTGACTTATTGTGAACTCTAGGTCTGTGCATGGATGTTATCCCATACCCGGACCACATCAGGACAGTCATTGAGAGCCTCTAGCAGGGTGGACGCGGTCTCTAGCTGAGTCTGAGTCAGGAGAGACGGGGTATGAGAAACAAACTCCAGACCGGATGAAAGCGTGTGTACCCTCAGACTTTCTAGAGCGCTCCGCACAGCCTTCATGGACGCAATGTCACAGATAAACTGAAAGGGAAAGAAGGGTTAACAATTGACAATATAACAATTTTATACACAAAGAGAGGTTACACTTTATTTGATAGTCCACTTTAGACATTCTACTAACTAGAAGTAACTTTGTAACTATATGTCAACTAATTCTCATTAATTTGCATCTACATATCTACTAACTCTTAGGGTAGGATTAGGGTTAGTAGAAGAAGTTGACATATACTTGCAAAGTTTGTATGTTGTGGACCCATCAAAATAAAGTGTCAGAAGTTATTAAGCAGACAGTCTACTAATACTCTAATAACTGCTAGTTGACATGTAGTTGCAAAGTTACTTACTGTTAGTAGAATGTCTAAAGTGGACTATCAAAATAAAGTGTCACCCAAAGAGATTCTATAAGTAAAATCCTACACAGACCTCTAACTGCCGATGATTACAACACAGGAGTAATTATAATTCATTGGAACATGTGCCTCATTCAGATTCCTGATTTTGAACTTGATGCATGCTGTAAACAGGTTGCAGAAAGGACTTTCACCCTGATAGACGTCTATTTGACGTCTGCATTTACATCTGCAAGATGTATTTTCAGAGTGTTTGCTCATCTGCAATACTTCAATAGGATGTTCCCTATCAGATGTCAAATAGATGTTTAGATCCCACTAAGAAAGAGTGCTCAGACCTGTAGTATGGGTCGCTCCTCCTCATCCTCTATCTCCTGCACATCTTCAGCTCCTGCCTCAATGGCCAGCTCTAGAGCTTTTTCAGAGGAGATCCCATCTCTGGATGCTGCCACAACACCTTTCCTGTCAAAGTTCCGGCGTGCTCCTTCACACAGCGCCCCACTGTGGACAAACAGAAAAAAATGGTACACTGAGTTGTGCCTAAATTCTATCACTACATCTTGATTTTGATCTAGTACAAATCAGTACTAACCCATGTTTCATCAAGATATGCTTGATTTCTTGATGGGACCGTGTGTTGTTGTCAGTCAAAACCTCAATGAGCAGCGTGCACCCGCCCGGTCCCGTGGCCTCATACACATACTGTACTCCTGGCTTGGACTTCTATTAAATATAGAAAAAAGTGTTATTATTAATACTGATATGTCATCAATACATAATTAACAGAATAGAGGAGCATTTTCCAAGATTTTTTTTCAGTGACAGTTTATAGTGACTACACCTGTCAAGCTGCTAAAATGACATGAAAATATTTAAGGAATAAAAAAAGTCATATGTCTCCTGAAGTCATATGATATGAGTGTGTATGTGTTGAAAAGACTGATATGTCAGTCATAATTCACTGATCTCCTTCCCCTCCACTGAGATACAATTAGTATGGACTGTATTTACTATACTTTTATAGAGTCTTTGTGTCATTTATGGAGCTGACAGACATGATGAACACTGCGAACTATTGTTGTTTGGAAAAAAAAAACATAACGTGTGCAGGTGAGTGAATAATGTCTTCAGTGTCGCATGGTCCCTCAGAAATCATTTGATTTATTACCAACATGCTTATTTATTATCAAAGTCGGAAACAGTTATGCTGCTTAATATTTTCTGGAGGCTTTTTTTCAGGATTCTTTAATGAAAAAGTTAAAAAGAACAGCATTTACTCAAAATACAAATCTTTTCTAACAATATAAGTTTTTACTGTTTTTACTATAACCGTTTTCAACATTAATCATTAATTAGCATATTAGAACGATTTCTAAAGTGACAATGAAGATTGGAGTAATGGCTGCTGAAAATTCAGCTTTGCATCACAGAAATAAATAACATTTTAAAGTATATTAAAATAGAAAATCATTATTTTAAATTTTAAACTTGATGAGTATAAGGAACTTATTTAAATAAAAATAAAATAAAAAACTGATCTTACTGATCCCAAACTTTTGAAAGGCAATGTGTACAGTGCCTTGTGAAAGTTTTCTTTTCCCTTCACTTTTTTCTTCATCACATTTTATGTTGCTGCCTTATGTTAAAGTACTTTGAAATACTTTTCCCCCCACACTCTACACTCCATATACCATCATTACAAAGGGAAAAAAAACTGATTTGTGACAACTTTGCAAATTTATTAAAATGAAAAAACTGGAATAAGTACATTGCATAAGTATTCACACCCTTAACGCAGTACTTAGTTGAAGCACCTTTACAGCCTCAAGACTTTTTGGATATGATGCGACAAGCTTTGCATATCTGCGATTGGCAATTATTTGACATTCTTCTCCTCACCTCTTCACCTCTCAAGCTCTGTCAGGTTGGAAGAGGGCCGACAGACATTTTCAGCTTTCTTCAAAAATGTTCGATTGGGTTCAAGCCCAGGCTATCAAGGACATTCACAGAGTTGTCCATAAGCCACTCTTGAATTGTCCATTGTCCTGCCCAATCCGAGATTCTGAATGCTCTGGACTAGGTTTTCATTAAGGCTATCTCTGTATACGTATTGCAGCGTTGAGCTTTCCTTAATCTCTGAAGAGTCCCTTCTGTAAGTTTCTCCCATCTCCATATATGATGATGGAGCTCAAAGGCTTCTTGGTCACCCCTCTAACCCCTAAGCACCTTCTCCATCGATTGCTCAGTTTGGCCAAGAGGCCAGAAACGCAGCCTTGGTTGTTCCAAACTTCTTTCATTTAGGATGGAGGCTACATGCTTCTGTGAACCTTCAATGGAGCAGAATTTTTTCCCAGATCTGTCCCAGATCTTTCCCAGATCTGTCTTGTCACAAGTCTCTGAGCTCTACAAGCAGTTCTTTTGACCTCCTCACTCCCATGCTTCAAAATATAACTAACTGTTGTTTTTTCAACAGGGTCATGGCTAGGTTTTTGCTCTGATATGCATTTTCAGCGATATTTTGCTCCTCAGCTAAATTTCATGTATGAATACTCATAGAACGGAATTATTAGTATTTTTAATAAATTTGCAACATTCACAAATCTGTTGTTTTTTGTTGCTTTGTCATTCTGGTGTATGGAGTGTAGTGTAGACTGATGTAAAAAAAGTGAAGTATTTTAAAATAAGGCCACAACATAAAATGTGGGGGGGGGAAATAAAACATACCTTCAACATACCTGCAAAGCAGCAGTACTGTGAAAAGTGTAAAAATGCCATAAAGTGAGGATGCTTTCAAAAAATAATGCCTAAAATAGATTTTATTTATCAATTAACTTCTATTAATTGACATTTGGTGTGACCACCCTTTGCACTTAAAACAGCTTTTGCCCTAGGTACATTTGTGCTTAAAGTTTTGCACGCACGTTTTGAGATTCCCACAGTTCTTCTGGATTTAGTCTGTCTCAGTTTGTTGTGTTTCTTCATGTCATTCCAGACAGACTGGATGATGATAATGAGATCAGATCTCTGTGTGGAGCACCGGCTGTTGTCAGACTCCTTGTGCAAACAAAAATCTTACTGGATTATTAAAATTAATGGCAAAAGGAATGTTTGGAAATGTAAACTGATATTTCCTACTGACACACTACAGCAAAAGCCATTTTTTGTCTTTGCTGAAAATACTAATGATTAATACTAATACTAAAAATACTAACTAGGAGCATGTTCAAATTATTCAGGAAAATAAGATTTTAATGTTGATAATTTAATAAGATAAAATGTTGTGTTGAAAAAATGAGTAAACCTTCCGGTTACAAAATAAAGCTAAATATAAAATTTCTGATGCAAGCTGGAAGGCAATTTTTATCACCACGTAGGCATGTTCAGCAAAAATATTTAAAGAGTAAATTCTTGACAATTAAAAGTGTTTCAAAAGCCCACTGAATCATTCTCAGACATGATGCTGACAACAGAATGGAACCACTTGAGAGGACTTACAAAGTACAAGAAATATTATGTTCTGTTCATTTACAAGCGTAAAACTTCCAACAATATATTGGCCAGCGTTTCAGTTTCATTTTCCAACACCTGTTTGTGTGTGTGTATGTGTGTATGTGTGTGTGTAAGTAGAGTAAATTAATTGTTAATTGTGTAAAAATGACAGTTTCTTTAGCAGCAGATAGGCTGTTTAGCACTGTAAAATGTGTCTTACGGCTCCTTTTATAGCTCCTTCTATGGTAGCTTTGGGTAGGTTCTTGTTCCGACACTGCTCTAGAAGTTGTGCCAAAGCAACATTAAATTCTGGATTGGGTCCTCCCTCTGAAACATAAGCACAGGGTCACAGGGTATCAGATGTTTAACATGGTAAATACTTTGTTCTTTTTCATAGTACATGTTTATTTATTTTTTTACCATGGTACATACTTGATGGTTAGTACCAGATTAGATCATCTCAATTCTTTCAGTCAAATTTTACGCATTCACCTCTTACAGCAATCCTGATCATCATGGCGTACTTGGCAATCATCCGGGATCGAGCAGCATCTTTGGGTATTTTAATGTCCTTTACTTTGGACCATTTGTTGTGTCCTGCCCAGAGCGCAGGGCTGGAGTGCAGTGCTCTGCATGAATGGAGGGCTGGACACTGACAGCGGCTCTGAACCGCAGCAGACACTCTCGCTGTCAGTCTGAAAGCCCTCAGAATCATGTCTCCTAACATTGTTCTTCCCTCACTAAACAGATGCGTAGCTATGTAAGTGACCAAAGCAAATGACTTTGGTCAAATTTTTAAAATGTCATCATGTCTTTGACTTACAAGTCTTAAGTTTCTAACATACACGTTTTAATCGGATTGTTTCAAGAACGGTTTCACGACCATGATACAGTATATTCCGTGATTGTTACTTGCGAAAATGAACAACAACAACAAAAAAGCCAATTTATGCCATAGTTCTTCTGCAATCCAGAGCTAGTTCATCACACTCGAGCCCAAGAGGCAGCAACACTATTAGCGTCACTACCGCTGAACAAACCATGTCAAAATAAAAGTCCTCAGACGCGATCGTTCTGAGGTTTTGCATGTATTTTGAATATATATATATATATATATATATATATATATATATATATATATATATTAGACAAATTTACCTGTTGATTTAAAAAGTATGCACGGTAGCCTATATAGTGTTCCTGGGTTATAATTAACTAAAACGAAAACAAAAACCAAAACCATTAACAAAAATCACAGATTTTTTTCTTTTTATTTCAGATGAAAGATAAAATACAAAAAATAATTCAAATATTATTATATGTATTCAGGGATGGGCGGTATTTCAAATACATGTATTTCAAATACAAATACTTTTGCATTTAAATACATTTAATCTTAGTATTTTCAAAACACAAAAGGTACTTTGCCAATCAACCTCCTTATTAGACTGCTGATTTCCTGCAGGGATGGGCAGTATTTCAAATACATGTATTTGAAATACTATTTTAAAAATACAAAAATACTGAGCTTAAATGTATTTAAATGCAAAAAGGTATTTAAAAACAAAATAGTATGAATATATATATGGTATATTATATATCTGGTTTCATGTGTCACACTGGTTTTCCTACTTATTACACTGCAGCATATACCAAATCCATACATAGACGTTCATGAAATCGAACTGAATTTGTAATGTTTGTAATGTTTGAAAATAGCAACTCTGGAAAGGAGTAGAGTCAGGACTTTGTCTTCTCGTGACAATGAAGGGTTAACATTTTTCATGCCCATCCCACACAATAAACAGTGGTGGAGCCCAGCAGCCAAGGGCCAATGATGACCACCACACTATTAACCTCACTGAGCACTCTCACAACACACATACTCACACACAGGAGGTCATGTCTCTACAATGACAGATGAGTCTCTCCTTAACTGGTCTCCAAATGGATCAACAAGTTGCATCTTCAATCAATGATAAGAGACCAAGAATCTGAGAAATGGAAGAATATCATCTGTGATGGGTAAATAATATTCAATTGTCATCTTTCCCTTGTTTTTTTACTTTAAACATTTTACAAAGAAGTGGAGTTTACTCTTTTGAAATATGTCTATATATTCAAATGTAACCGCGGCTAAAACAAACTATTGATCACACTCCAACAGACGAATAGCTGGTGGACGCAACGACATCAGAATAACATCAGCTTTAACACAACACAGCAGTAATGGCTCCAAACGTCACTTCTCTGCACCTCAATTAGACCACCATGTCCTGAAGAGAAACAGGAGCTCTCTGGAGAGCTGAAGTTCTGGAAAAGGTCAAAGGTCTTGGGTTAAGCATGGTGTCAGTGGAGGTCTCCGTGGCTCTTGTGTTGTGCTGTGTGCTGATGAAAGCCAGAGCTCTGGTGAGTATTTCACTACTGGCATGTGCTTACTTCCCTACGTTAACTCTAATACATCTACTGTGGGGTCAGTTTGCACACATTTGTCTTGACTTAACCTTGTGAAAAAGAATGTGCTTTACTGTGTTGAATGTGCATGTGATGTGTACTTCAGATCTGAAGTGTGTGTGTGTGTATTACTTTATATTACTACAGATAATATATTACTTAAATAAAAGGTCACTTATATTAAAGAGAGTACACTAACGTACGCTTTTAAAAAGAGCATTTTGTAATACAAAAGTTTTACTTCAAAGAGCATTTTAAATCATTGTTTTATCATGCTTTAAAGAAGTACACTTTTTGATGAGTTAATATACTTTAATTGTACAAAATTGCAACTTCATCATTAAAAATGTGCAAGTATCAATAGAAATGACATTACATATTTAGACATAACATATTGACAAAACATATTTAGGTTTGCCATTAATGTTTGTCAATACATTCGGCAGTAACATATCTGTTTCTATTCTGCCTATTTTTCTTTTTATTTATTTAAAAATGACATTCTAACACTAGCATTCTCTATAGCCTACTTTTTCTATTCTATTTACTTGTTTTCTTTTTATTTATTTTAAAAAAGTTACCCTCTAACACTATATGTTCTCTATTGTTTTTCTATTCTATTTGCTTGTTTTCTTTTGACTTATTATACCAAAAAAAAAGTATCCTCTAACACTAGCCTTCTTTATTCTTTTTTCTATTTTATCTACTTGTTTTCTTTATATATATTACAAGAAAAAAACTTGCTACGTTTACTGCATTAGACTAACTTGGACTTGTCACAGCACTTACATAATATTGCTCTTTTGTTGGTTTGATTGTGTATAGTGGGTAAAACACTCTGATACACATTGTTTGCACTTATATTCTTATAAAGTATATAATTTCTGCGATAATTACTCCTTTTAAATCTATGCAAAAGTCTACTTCTTTTTCATTAGGGTTGCATAACGTTGTATAACAATATATATCTTTAGATCTATCTGACTGTCTGTCTGTCTGTCTGTCTATATATATATATATATATATATATATAGTTATATCTTTATAGATTATAGTTTAATGGTTCCTTCCTAATTGTGCTTGTCTCTATAACAACTTTGATTCATAGAATTGCTTAAAAAGTATATAAATTTATGTGAAATTAATAAAATTTCTTGTGATAAAGAATGAGACCATATTAAGTGCAAATACACTGTGAATATGATCAACATAAATGAAAAAAAAAATACATAACTTAATCAACAAATGTTATGAATGACTGTGCATGCTCTTTTAGAGATATCTCGGTCCCACTACATAAAAAAATAAGGACAATGTACTTATTGTATTTCATATTGTATTGCAAAACAAATTCTGCTGCCATTGAGGTGGGATACAGGTATAAGGTTAGGGACAGGTTTGGTGGTATGGGTAGGTTAAGGGGGCTTAAGGTATAAGGGATGGGCCAACAGTGTAATTACAAATGTAATTATAGAAATTATTTACATGATGTGATAACATGCAGGTATTTTTTAAAATATAAGTACAATGTAAAAACATGTATGCACGGAATAAGTGCATTGTACCAAATGATTAATTTAAATGTAAATACATAGTAGTTAAGGCCACTTAATATAAAGTGGGACCGATATTTCAAGTGCTTTTCATTTTCTCTAATGTGACTAAATTTTGAATGGATTTTTACTTTAAATTCAGTTATGAATCCAATTTAGAATTCAGCGTTATTGACTACTAGTTGAACACAGATGATCATCTTCAGTTAAACAGTTTTCCCAGTTGTCTATTTGGATCGATGTCTCATCAGCCACATACATTTTATTGGTCGATGAGAAGACCGCAGACACTGTGTGTGTGTGTGTGTGTGTGTGTGAGAGAGAGATTCCCCAGCCAAGAAATCACTCGGGCATAGGGAAAATTACCCTTTTCACCTTTCACTCTTTCATGACGGTTGACTGACTGAAATTTAGCTTGGGCGTAAAGAAATTTATATTTTTTCATGGTTGTGCATATGTCTGGCTATTGAGGAAATGAAAGTATCTCTTTGTTTGTCCTGTCAACCTCAGAGAGAATTACTGGCTAATGCATGTACATGTTCAATGAAGCAGAAAACGAGTCTGTCAGAGAGAGATGAACGCTCGATAAACAGACAATTTAGAAACAGTATTAACATGACCCCGAGAAGCACTATTGATCAAGCGCACTGCCATGCCACTAATTGCACCTTCACTGGAGAAGACAGGTGTTTGAACATCCAAGTGAAATTAAATGTTAGTAAATTAGTTAGTAAGATGTTTTTAGATTATCTGGCAAGTTCGAAAGTTTACCTCTCGACTACTGAAATAGAATAACCCTCTTCAAACACGAATTAAATGTGTAATGAAATAAACATTCACTTATATCTATCAGATGACATCTTCACAATTGTTTTACTGGGCAGTCACACAAACCAATTATTACGAATCAATGGCATTAGATTGTGTGAGAGTGTGGTTCATTAATGCCTATGTCTTCCTGGGGTAAACAAAAACACAAATCAAATGAGACAGATGGTTAATTGACTCTTTGCAGTTTTAGTTTTAATCCATTAAGGACTGTGAACTAATGATGATGCTGTGATTACAATGTTATCTCTGTGTGTGTATGAAATTTTAAAGCATTACAGAATTGCAATTTTAATTTGAAATTTTTGTGATGCTATTACAAAACAAAAACAAACAAATAATAAGATTTTAGAAATACATTCACAATGTCATATTTTACCACTATTATTATAATTAAATGCAAGCATTACTGTTACTATTGCTCAAATTAAGGGTTAGAGATCTGAACAAACCCAAATTATTAATTTTTGGCTAGTAACTTTTTCTCAATTCTGTGTGCTACAACTGTGCTGTGAACAATTCCTGAAATCAACAAGTCATATAGAGACCAAAATATCATTAAGAATTGGATGTGGATTTCTTTTTCAGTAAGAAAACAAACAGGGTCATTTTTGATTTCATGGCAACTTAATTGTTACTTGTTTAGCGTCCTTTTCTTTCTTTCTTTCTTTGTTCTCATGGTCAGTGTGCGAGCTTGATGTTTTGTTTGGTGGTTATGAATGTATTCAGGGCACAAATGCTTCTGTGTTTCTCTACTCGTGAGGATTCATAATGTGGGACAGTGGTGAGGGATGGCCATGGGTGTGGGGTGTGTAAGGTTGGATATGCTCTCTCATCCTGAAGACTGAAGAGAGCTTGTCACATACCACAGGACTGTGCAAATATTTCACAACACTGAGAGACAGCACATCAGCCTAAAAGAAGGTGCGCCAGATAGTGATAGATGGATGATATGTCAATGATTTCAGCTGAGATTGTGGAAAACCATAAAGCGTATGCATGGAAACTAAGGGAGGTTGTTGTTAGTCTTTTGTAATCTCACATGTGTAGATAAAATGGTAAAACAACCATTTTTTCCAACATGTTTATGTATATTATTGCACTCTTTGTTGAAAGTCTTGAAAGAATGTCAGGGACAATAAAAACAATATATAAACATAAAAGGCTTTTTAAAAAATGATTAAAGTTTTTTATGTGACATTCATATCCCTTGAGTACTGTTGAATGTACTGACAAACACAACTTTAAAAACTTTAACTTTAAATATTTAAAATATGTTAACTCTATATGTAATACTAATCAAGTATTTTATACTTTAGTTATAAGTGTATGTCATGAAATCATGACAAATGGTAATTTAAAATGTTTTTTAAAAAATGATTTAAAATGTACTTTAAAGCAAAACTTTTTAATTTCACATTATTACAAATTGGACTAAAGTGGATTATAAAGTATGTCATTTATTGAATACTATATTTTCTGCAATTAAAGTCTTTTAACATTTAAAAAAAAAAAAAATACAATACAGTTGCATATTCAGTACAGTTAAATGCATTTGTTTTTGGGATAACAAAAAGAAAACCACACCATGAGACATAAATGAAAGTGCCCAAATAAAAGAAAAAAAAAGAAAAATTAATGCACATATAATTTTATCTACCATGTAAAAAATGCACAATAACATTAAGAAAAAAAAAATTACCACTATCTTTCAGAATCAAGATATGTTGATTATGATGATACTGCGCTGTTGGTATTCATCATGGTGTGTTGACTAGAATTGTGTAAAGTGAAAAAATGTGAAAGCGAGAGAGTAATGTTCTCTCTTTCTATGTTGCTGTTCTTACAGATTGATTCTGATGATGTCATCACCAGAGATGAACAGATCTTTCTTCTGATTGATGCACGGACGAGGTGTGAGAGAAGCATCCGTGCACAGTTAGATGGTGTCAGAGGTATTATAGTGTGTTTCTGCTTGATTTGTGCACTTAATTGTAAGATTGCTTCAATGAGAAATGTGTATGTAATTATTGTGTGAGTAAATGACTGTTGTACAATGTCAGAAACACCCCTAATCCTAAGTATAGCCTCTCAAATTATAGGGCCTGTTGAGGAGAAGCATGCAATTACTTTTAAAGCCAATCAAACTTATGATTTTCACTTGAAGAGGAGAAAAAAATATGACTCATATATTCTGATATCTACCATCTCTAATTAAATTAAATGTGTAATTTGGCATAATATAAAGCTAACTGAAGCAATCAAAAGATGGTATCTTCCTACCCCCACGGATCCAATTTCCTGAAGACAGCGAGATCTATGATTATGGCAAATTAGACTGTGGCCCTGTTTGTATGAAGATTTTAAGATAAGAAATATTGATTTGAGCTCAGGTTCCTTTGTTATTCATAGTGATCAGTCACTTTATAGCAGGATATAGAATTGCATAATTGTGTGATGAATGCAGACCCATTGCTGTTGGGTTATATCAAAAATATACCGGATTTACTTTTGGGATACTACAGTATATGTTGAGAGATTAATTTGACTTGTCACCTTCAAACATTTTGTTGGAGAATACTTTGAATGCATATTTTAGTTAAATATAGATGCATTTCATGTTATACTTTTGGTAAAAAAAAATTATATTTGTGTACATTGTCAGAGGATCACTGTGTTCCTGAATGGGATGGGATCATTTGCTGGCCCATGGGAAAGCCCGATCAGACGGTTGCAGTTCTCTGTCCTGAGTACATCTATGACTTCAACCACAAAGGTCTGCTAAACCCCCCTGAACAAAATGAAATTAAAGTATGTGATTTCTCCAGTTTCAAGAACATGAACCTATTAATGCCTTACTTATATTACTCTGTATTTTAAGCTGGGAGTGTAAAATGTGTTTTAAAGAAAAGTTGAAAAAAAGAAAACTGAAAAGTTAACCCTTACAAAAAAAAAGTAGATTTCTAAACTTCTGTAAAACATACTTTATGCAGTAAGTATACGAAAAAAAAAAAGTGCAGTATTATACTTTATATTAGTAATATAACTTCAGTACTTGGAACTAAATGGGCCCACATTTTATTTTATAGAAACGGATATTTAAGTAAACAAAACGTGATATTTACCCTCACTAGGCACCCGCTAAGCACCACATGGCAGTGGAAGCAAAAACTACACCAAAAGAGTGGGAGAGAGTGCCAGGACCCCTGGGTGAATTTTATGGAGGGACCTGAGGAGGAGGACACACTGGAGAAGCCGGTAGAAGAAGAACTCACATTGGAGTTGATGGATAGAGGAGCCAGGGTGGAGATTTGACTGTAGATCGAGGTTAACAAGGCGATTAATTGAGCGAGGCGAAGCTGGGAGAGTTAGAGACCCAGGCGGAAACAAGGAGATGAAAACCCAGGGTGAAAGCGGAGCCATAAAGTGGGATGTAGCCAGCAGAAGGGGAGGAGCCAAGCAGCTGGACAGGACCAGTGAGGATGACTAGGTTTTGGATGACCTCCATGGTCAGGACAAGGAAACATGGTATGGCCTCCATGGTTGCGATGCAGGAGCTTGAAGGCTGGATGGAACCAGCGGAGATGAAGGAGCTTGGAGACTGGAAAGTTTCCAGACAGGACAGGCGGAAAGGACCAGAAGAGAAGGAAGAGCTTCGAGGGGGAGGACACAGGTAGGATGTCCACTTCAGGATGTCAAACTGGATTAGTGCTCCCTCTGGGTCAGACATGGCTGCTGGCTCTAGCTCTGAGACAGATATGGTAACAGGTTCAGGGTCTGAAACAAGCATGTCCTCCGCTTCTAGCTCCATGACGAACATCTCCACTGGCAGAAAGTCAGTGGTGAGTGTGAGCTCTAGGTCTGTGGCGGGTGAGTTGCAATCAAAGCCCTCGTCCACTTCATCCATGGTGAAAGAAAAAAAAATCAATACATTTCCCTTGCGTACCATCAAAAGAAAAAGGGATATTGGTTTTCAACTGTTCATGAAATCCAGTGTAATAAAATGAAATTAACAAACTGACAAGGTAGAGTTATTTATGGGGATGTTCCAAAATAAATATGTGATATGGTCTTCAAGGGAGTGATCATCCTGGGTGAGGAAGAGGAAGAGGTGGATGGCTGCTAGATCCATCTTCTTTTCAGGTCTGGTATTCTGTCACAGTACGAGCACGGCAAGTAGAAGAGATGTGGCTATTACCAGGAAAAGCTCAAGCAACAAACTGGCCCGATTTGTTGACAGAGGTAGGTGCCATGGCCACCTCAGTTGGCTGATCCTGGACTCTGTGAGCTGGTTTAAGGTGTTCAGTTGAGACACATTCTGACCTCCCACCTACATCAATTACCAATGTCTTATCCGTGGACTCCAGAACCTTGAATGGCCAATCATATGGTGGTTTCAATGGCCCTCTGTGTGCATCATGTCGAATGAACACAAATTTTGCAGAAGACAGATCATTGGGAACCCAAGCCTTGTTAAGTTCATGCTGAGAGGTGGGCACTGGAATGAAAGTGAAGTCATGGCTTTGCAGAGTGGGTTTGTGTTCTGATCCAGACCACGGAGTGTTCATACCAGGAACAAAGTTGCCATGCACCCTAAGTGTCTGCCCATAAACAAGCTATGCTTAACAAGCCAGTAAATCCTCCTTAGGGGCCGTCCGAAGTCCCAGCAACACCAAAGGGAGCCAGTCATACCTGTTGTCATCCTTCAGGGCAGCCCTCAGTGCAGACTTCATGGAGCTGTGAAAATGTTCACACAGGCCGTTCGCTTGTGGATGATAAGATGTTGTGTGATGAAGCTTAATGCCCAGATTATGCACAACTGCCACCCAAAGTGCAAACGTGAACTGCAAACTGCGGTCTGAAGAGATGTCTAACGGGGTGCCAAATCTGGCAATCCAGGTGCCAGTAAAAGCACGTGCAATGTCCCCACTTGATGTTGAGAAAAAGGGCACAACTTCACACAATCCACCAGTGTGAGCAGGTGAGCGTACCCCCGAGACAGAGGAAGAGGACCAACAAGGTTAAATGACTGAAACTATGTTCCAGTACCTGAAAACGCACCAGCGGTGCCTTAATGTGACGCATGAAATGGACCATGCTCTTATGCATTTTTCATAAGGCCATGCTAGACAATTTTTTTAAACATTGATTTTTGGCATTTTTGGCTTTATTTAGATAGGACGGTGTAATGACAGGAAGTAAAGTGGGAGAGAGAGGTGGAGTGGGATCGGGAAAGGTCCAAAAGCCAGGATTTGAACTCGGGATGCCGTAGCATAATGGTGCTGTGTGTCAGGGGACAGCCCCAACAGTGAAATCAGAAGCATCTGTAGTAAGATCAATTGGAACATCTGGAAGTGGATGCACCAACATGGCTGCCTCTGCTAGACCCTGTAACACAGTCCTCTGAAAAGTCTGAGTGGCATTTTTCAGGCCAAACAGCATTCGCATGAACTCAAATAATCCAAAAGGTGTGACAACAGCAGTTTTTGGAATACCATCCGGGTGGACTGGCACTTGTTGGTAACCTCGCACAAAGTCAACTTTGGAGGAAATTGTTTTGCAGGCTAGCTGCGCTGAGAAATCTTGAACATGCAGAACAAGGTTGTGAACATTGGCATCATTGAGTCTGTGATAATCGCCACACGGACCGTAACTGCAATCCAACTTAGGCACCATGTGCAAGGGAGAAGCCCAAGGACTATTTCAGCATTGTAAAATACCTAATTCTCCCATGTATGCAAACTCAGCTTTAACAACAGCTAATTTCAACGATTCAAGACAGTGAGCGTGAGCATACACAGGCAGACCTGTAGTAGAAATATGATGTTGAAATGTATGATGTGGAGAAAGTTTACTGAGTTGTCAGAAAACTCAGCGACCATTTGCAAAAACTCGCAACTAGACTCTGAAGCATTTGTCAAGTTTGTAGTTGAAAAGACGCTGAGCATACATGGAAAATAATTGAAATCTTTTGCATTGAATAAGCGGCAGTTTTGTGCATCTACCAACAAACAATTGCACAAAGAAAATCAGCACCCAGCAAAGGACGAGCCAACTTAGTCACAACAAAATCCCAAGTGAAATGCCGTCCATTAAAACACAGCTTAACTTAGTGCTTACCGTATGTTGGGATTTTGCTGCTTTAGCAGCCTCCAGTAAGGGGTTGTCGAGTGGACACATGTCGAGTGGAGTCACTGGCAGTACACTCACCTGGACCCCAGTTATCATTTCACCCTGATATATTGTCAGTAATGACGTGAAGGCAACTAGCATGGCCAGTGTCCACAGCATTCACAGACTGCTGACCCCCGTGGTAATTCTACCACAGAAAGTACATGGCAAGCAACACTTCTTGGCCCTGTCCCCAAAGCGTTCATGATAAAAACATAATCCAGAGTCGTTTCGCCGTGTGGCGCTTGTGCAGTTTGATTTGCTGATTGCTGATTTTGACATACTTGTCCCTCTCAGGGGGCTGCGATTTGCGATGGTTTGCGATGCTGTGGAGCTGCTGAGCAAAACTGCTATGTAGTAATACTTTGTGACATCTGCAGTGATGTCTCGCAGCGTGAATTGTGCCTCCACCTGTGCAAACCCTGCCGCGGCTTGCTGTTCCCAAAACTCTGGTAACTTGAGAGCAACTGCGCTGGCTTTCATCTTGTCAAACCACAACAACAAAAAACTCTGGAAACGTCCAAGAGTATCAGGGTCACTACATGTACAGTAGGTATTTGTGCGATTAAATGAACAAAGACAACATTACAATTGGATGAAAAGCTGAGAACTGGCTATTGCTTTTATGGCTTTTGTGGAAACCCCCCCACCACAGGCAACTAAACATCCTTAAAGGGGAAACATATCAAGCACGGTCTGTGAATTCTGTCACATCTTTAAGTGTACGCAGCCACACTATATACTTAAGTATAAGCATTACGGTTTTATGTGCATTTTAGGATACGCATATCGCCACTGTGATGCATCAGGTAACTGGGAGCAGGTGTCAACTATAAACCGGACATGGGCTAACTACACAGAATGCACCACCTACCTGCACACTAACCACAGCGATCAGGAGGTGTGTATTTTTCATAACTCATTGGCAGCTATTATCCAATTTATGGCATGCATTACATTTCTATTGCTCATATTATACTATATAATGCAGAGTCAAGTAATTGACATCACCTGGAAGATGGCTTAACAAAATTGAAACAAAATGATTATAAATTCAATATTCAAAATTCAATAGATTAAATTGAAAGAGGGACCTGAACCATTTCTTTAGACCAGAATATCATAGATAGTTTGATATGTGCTCTTTTTACATGGTTCAGTCACCAACCACCTATAGCAACCACACAGAAACATCAGCATAGCAACACACACACACAAAAAAATGTATTGTTTTTTTTGTTTGTTTTTTTGTCCAAAAGGAATAAAATAAGAGCAAGGACTAAAATGTACAGGCATTTACAGTCACATGTACATACGCTCAATAATTTGTGTACTATTTTGCTGTGTTTATTTAGGAGATCTTTGAGCGACTTTATCTCATGTACACTATTGGATACTCCATATCACTGGCGGCATTACTGGTGGCTGTCTTTATCCTTTGCTATTTTAAGTAAGTGCAAAATTAACATTTAGACAAGATAAATATCAAGTTTTTAATGTAAGAGTAGCATTGCATATGATACACATGTGTTCAGATACAGACTTATGATATATCTTTGCTATGATCTGATCAGACAATCAGCAGGTCCTAGTTGTAGCAGGGAATAGTTGTAATTTACCCATGCAGAATCAAAACTTTACATTCAGTTCACACTAGTAATTAATAACAAGAATCAAGTAATTGTAAAATTACATATGAAGATGTACTTAAGTCATACTTGACGTGGGTCAAAAATACCCGTAAGTTCAATTAATTGCACTTAAAAAAGTTACAATTCATCATGAAAGCAATCTGGATATACTACATCTGCATTGTCGTGTGACCTACAGTATGAGACAATGAAATGAAGCTTTTTCAGCAGTTTGATAGCAGTTTGATAATTCTCCTTTCTCTGTTTCTTTTTTTCTATAGACGTCTCCATTGCACTCGTAACTACATCCACATCCACCTCTTCACCTCATTCATATGCCGAGCAATCAGTATATTTGTGAAAGATGCCGTTCTTTATGCTGTCACAGATGAAGGCAAACTAGAAGATGGGGCCATTGGACAAAGACCCTACATGGTACTCACAAAAACACATTTGCACATGAATACATAAATACTGGACATAAATAACACAGTGTAATAAGTGTCTGCAGAACCCAACATTGGTTTTATTGTTCTGTGTGCTAACAGGTGGGCTGCAAGGTTGCTGTGACCCTCTTCCTGTATCTCTTGGCAACCAATCATTATTGGATCTTGGTGGAGGGTCTGTATTTGCATAGTCTGATCTTCATGGCCTTCCTGTCTGATAAAAACTGTCTGTGGGCTTTAACAATCATAGGCTGGGGTGAGTTGTCACTTTTAATTTGAAGATAGCATATGATAGTAACATTTTTTAGAGCAATAAATGATGGCATTGAGGGTACAAAATATAGATAGTATTCTCCTTTAACACCCTGCTTCAGTCTCTCTTGCTTCCTTTTTCATAGGAATACCTGCAGTGTTTGTGTCCATATGGGTCAGTGCCCGGGTGTCTCTGGCAGACACACAGTAGGTTTACTCACACAAACAGGTGGCATACATGCATGCAGTGCCTACATGTAAAGGTTTCTGTTGAAGCTCTTAATGTTAACAACTTAGAATATGATCTCCTGAGTTCCCTGCCTTCGGCCTCAGACTCTGGGATTGACCCTAACATCCCCACAACCCTACATAGGACATGCAGTTTGGAGAATAAATGTATTATCTTCTGGGTGTTGAGCTTTGTTTGGCTTGCACTTTTAAGCCAAATAGGTCCCATCAAACCACAAAACTTTTTTTCCAAATGGTTTATGTTTTGTCACATAGTTTGTAGCAAATTCCAGGCAAGACCTAATTTTGGCCTTTCTAAAAATAGTCTCTGGCTGAACCTGTGAAGTCAAGATATTTATGGTGCGTTCAAGCAGTTGTTTAAGTAGTTCGTGTTTTCATTCATGTATTTATTTATTGGCTATATTAAACAGCGGTGTGCTGCAGGGTACTATTCTTGGATCAATTTTATTTTCACTGTATATGTTTCCATTAGTTTCCTTTTTTTTTGTAAACACAAAATTTCATATAATTTATATGCTGATGATGCGCAATGTAGGGCCTACATTGTTTAGACTAAAGCCTGGATGTCTAGTAATTTCCACCATATTAGCACAAATAAGGCTTTTCTGAAGTAAGAATTTTGGTAACAATTTACAATGAGATTTCATTTGTTAAAATCAGTTATCTATATTAGTTAAAATACACAATAGTTATACAAAAGTTGTATCTTTTATTATTAGTTAATGCACTGTGAACTAATAACTAATAACATTAATATCATTTTTATTAGCTAACATTAACAAAGGTTAATAAATGCTGTAAAAATACAGTTACAAATAAAATAAAAATACAAAAAATTGTTTGTTCATGTTAGGTAATGCATTAACTAATGTTAATAAATCAAACCTTATTGTAAATGGTTTCCAGAATTGTATTATATAAATTTTTTAGTTGGATGCTGTCCAGGTGCAGCAAGATTAATGTGCAAATGGTAGATCAGTGTAGTCAAAAAACACACATGGAGGAGTGCTGCGATAAAATATCCTCAGTCACAGACATCTGCATTCAGAAGGGATTAGATTTCTCATAGAACCATTGAGTTTGTTGAAAAAGTAGGTAATTTGCTTTGGACTTTTTATAGAGGATGTGTGAGGAAAATATTCAGGAAAAACTCTTTTTTTAAGAATTTAATGTTTTACACTGAACTGTGTAATGAGTGTATTATAAAGATAATAGATGATTGAGAGTGCTTTCTAAAGCATTGAAGGCTGGCTTTCTTCATCTCTAGGTGCTGGGATATAAGCGCCGGCAATCTCAAATGGATCTATCAAGTACCTATCCTGGCAGCCATTGTTGTAAGAAAATGTATATTTTTCTCTAATTAATACCAATAATAATTCAAGTCTTTAAATTAAATATAACAAAAATATGTACTTTATCAAATGGAAAATATAGTATCCATATTTTATTAACACTAAATGCTTCCTATCAGAAAATCACAACTTAAAAGTCACTTATTTTTGTGTGTTTTATTTATCTAGGTAAACTTCTTTCTCTTCCTCAATATCATCAGGGTTCTGGCCTCTAAGTTGTGGGAAACAAACACTGGAAAACTAGACCCTAGACAGCAGTACAGGTTATAAATTACTACACACACACACACACACACACACATGTTCGTTTTTGTGAAAAGTGTGGACATCCCATAGGCGTAATGGTTTTTATACTGTACTTACTGTATGTGCTATTGCCCTACACCAACCCTACACCTAAACCTACCCCTTACAGGAGACTGTGCATTTCAACTTTCCCCCAAAAAACCTCACTCTGTATGATTTATAAGCGTTTTGAAAAGTGGGGACATGGGTTAATGTCCTGAAAAGTCACCTTCACCTTGTAATACCTATGTCATACCTATGTCATTATACAAATCTATGTCCTGACTTTTCACAAAAACGCGCACACACACACACACACACACACACACGTGTGTGTTTGTGCATGTAAACACACACGTGATTTGAAGTGATTTATTTGCTGTTTACTGTATAGGAAACTGCTGAAGTCAACCCTGGTGTTGATGCCACTGTTTGGAGTTCATTACATGCTGTTCATGGCTCTTCCATACACTGAGGTCACAGGTCTGCTGTGGCAGATTCAGATGCATTATGAGATGCTCTTCAACTCTTCACAGGTATAGTCCAGTTTTCAAAAAAAAAAAAATCAGATCCACTCAGCTGGGGTCAGGGGTCTCTTTTGACCTGGCAAGTTTTCCCCAAGGACATTTTTAAACCTATAATCTGCAAATAATAGATATGAAGGAAATCAATTTGGGATTCAGTTGCTAAAAATGGAATAGTCTTTGAAACCGTTATGTTCACAGTGACAATGATTTACACTTTCCATATAAGTTTAATTAGCTGATTAATTTTCAATAAGAATTGATGAATTAAGATGACAGGGTTACACTTTACATGCATTAACTGACATTAACTAACAGTGAACAATTGCTTATGGTTTTTATTAACATTTGTTTACATTAGTCAATAAAATACAAATTTTTATTGTTACTGTAGTTCATGTTAACAGATACAACTTTTAAACATACAAATGACTTGTCAATGGAGCTTTTCACGTTGCTTTAATTTGGTTAGAGAACATGAAGCATCATACATGGTTGCTGCCCTGAAAAATCGCATGCTTTTTCTGTTTATGATTTCATTGGAATTTTTCTTTTAATTTCCACAGGGTTTCTTTGTGGCATTTATTTACTGCTTCTGCAATGGGGAGGTGAGTGTTTCACACTTTCGATTTATACGTGTGTACTTACTGTATTTACCCAGTGTGACTTGATGGTGTGAACTTGAACAGTTCAATAAGCATTCTTTGAAAAATGCAGGTTTAAATGATTAGTTCACTTCCAGAATAAAAGTTTCCTAATAATTTACTCACTCCCATGTCATCCAAGATGTTCATGTCTTTCTTTCTTCAGTCAAAATGAAATTAGGTTTTTTGAGGAAAACTTTCCAGGATTTTTCTTCATATAGTGGTTTCAATGCAGTTTCAAAAGGCTCTACACGATCCCAGGCGAGGAATAAGGGTCTTATCTGGTGAAGCAATCAGTCATTTTCTAAAAAAAACCCCAAAATTATATTGAAGTAGGCGGAAGTACTGACCCGGTGTTTACAAAGTGATCATGCAAAGAAAGTCAAACGCCCTTTAGGTAAAACAACAATGTCGGATGATTTTGAATTGGAGAAGAAAATGAGATGGAGTTTTTCACCCTACATTTTGAACCGAAGTACACAGACGAAGAACTAACCATGTGTGACCTTTCCAACAAGATTACGTAATGCGTCACAGGTCACAAGTCACAGACGCGCATCACAGAGCTAGTGCAAGATGAGCATTTATGGTTAAAAAGTATAGGCAATAATTAGAAAATGATGATCGTTTTGTAAGATAAGACCCTTATTCCTCCACTGGGATCGTGTAGATCCCTTTGAAGCTACATTGAAACTGCAATTTGAACCTCCAACCAATTGGGTCCCACTGAAGTCCACTATATGGAGAAAAATCCTGAAGTGTTTTCCTCAAAAACCTTAATTTCTTTTCAGCTGAAGAAAGACAGACATGAACATCTTGGATGACACGGGGGTGAGTAAATAATCAGGAAATATTTATTCTGGAAGTGAACTAATCCTTTAAAGATGCAGAGTGTTATTTATGACAGAATGTATAGCCTAATTATAAGAATAATGCCTTTAGTTAATGTTGCTTGTTTTGGGCTGGTTGGGGAGCTTAAATATAAACAGAGCAATGTTTTATTGATAGTTTATACAGTTTTGGGGGGAATCAAACACAAATGGCTTATATTTGTTTAATTTGTCTCTGCATATTTAAAGGCATAGTTCACTTAAAAATTTAAGGTCTGTCATCTTTTACTCAAACTTTTCATTCTGATTTCTTGTCTGTGTGACTATGGCTGAAATTTTACCCAATTTGTACCGACAAGGATTTTCATTTTTGGGTGAACTATCCACCTTATAATATTTTGCAACGTGGAAGATGCTATTTTCTGTGAGTGCAAGACTTCTGATTCATTAGTCACTATAGGTAAATTAACAAGGAGAATAAAAAGTGCTGTGAACAGTAAACTATTTGTGCTACAAACCAGTGTGTCTATAATTGCAATAACACAGTACTACATTAAAATAATAAAAGAAATACCAGTTTCCAATATCAAGCAGCATAACAAGCTGTTTTGTATAGATGAAAATAACTGGAAGTTGACGACACCAGAAGCCTTTTAAATTTTTACTTAAAATTGATGCATCTCAGTTGACTTATGAACTATGCACTTTGGTAGTTTTGGTAATAAGCTATTAGGCAACTGTAAGGCTGGAAATGAATTTTCTTGCCCCCAAAATACATTTTGAAATATATTTTGGTACATGAAGGTTGAAACTAAATATTTTTCAATTTCAAAAAGATATTTCATTTAGCTTTTAGCCTATATTTAAAATATATTTTGGCCAGAGAGTATTTTATTTTTTTGCTGTATTGGTAATTACATACTGGAGGGGTAAGGGCTATGAGACTCCAATGCCGCATGACAAAATAACCTTCATACACTACATAGTATTGTAAAAAAGGTTTTCATTTGGGACACAACTTATTTCTTTAAGCTGGAACAAGTGAATGTATTTTAACATAGAAGAAACCACATACATCACGTTGTCTTAGTCTCTTTTCTCTGTCTATTTCTTTTTTTGTCTCTCCATCATGAACAGGTGCAGGCAGAGGTTAAGAAGGCTTGGCTGAGGCGCAGTCTTGCAATAGACCTGAAGCAGAAAGCTCGTGTCAACAGCAGCGCGGGATGTGGGAGTGGCTACTATGGAGGCATGATGTCACACACCACAACGCAGAGTGTGTGTCTCAGTGTCAGCGGCACTAAAGGCCTGCCTCTGGGGACCATGGGGGCCAAAGGACAATCACGTCTCCACAATTCAGGAAACTTACCTGGGTATGCGCCTCACGACATAGAGACTGTGTTTTTTACAGTGCGGCAGCATGAGCTGGTTCTGAGGCAGAATGATGGGAAAAGGTCTCCATGCAAGCAGACCAGCAGGAATGCAGAGGAAAGTGAGCATGATTTTGAGCCATATTTTGTAGCAGATGATGAACATTCAGGATCCATGTCTTGGAAAGAACTGGAAACAATGCTTTGATGGTCTCCTGGCTGAATATTACTGGTGTTTATGATTAGAAGCCCTTAGTATTAAATAGTCTAGAATTAAATACAAGTTAAGCTCAGTCAACAGCACTTGTGGCATATTGTTGACCACAGGTATGAATTTCAGCTCAGTTCTCATTTTCTTAAAAAAGAAGAAGAAGAAAAAAAAAAGGTTACATGCAAATGTAAATGTTGAAATACCCGTTGTTGTGTTTCTATAGTATAGCCACATGATGTAAACAATGTTAACATGAATTTAGTGTGAAAAATCACTTACTAACCTTTGTGTGTGTGAAATTATATTAAGTTTCACAACTTTCACAGTTCAGTTTCACACCCATATACTCAGATCCTAAAAAAGTTACTGTAACAAATTTACAGCTCAAATAATACATTTTAACAGAAGAATTAATGTATTAATAAAATAAAATAGCTAAATTAATTTATAAATAAATTTATAAAATTTAAATCTTCCAAAAACTGGCCTCATTCACTTACACTGTCAGTGACTCACCATAACTTTTGATTTTGGTTTTATTTATTTATTTATTTTTTTAAGAAAATGAGAAATGAATCTAAATAATTTTTTATGGTACATTATGCCACAAAGACTGGTTTTCACCTGCCAGACAATTAAACAAAAATCCCATGGATTTACATTCAAGAAAGAACGATATCTAGAGGCCTCATGGAGGAGTGCAATTTTGACTATGGCCAATAAGAAACCATCTAACAACGTCCTAGCAACCATCCTTAACACCCTACTACATAGCATAGCATAGCAACATGCTGAAAACATTTAGAAAACACTGTAGTAACCAACCCAGCACACTAACATTGTAGAGTTTCTAAAAGTGCAAGCACCACTCATTTTCGTGAGAAAATGTTGAGTTTTTAGTATTGTATGGATGTCTGAATCTGAGATGTCAAGCAAATACGTATATTTGTCTGTCATGCATATTGTGCATATAGAGAAAATGTTTTATGGCACAGGATTTTACTGGACATCAGTGGACGGTATGCTCTCCTCCTGATACTTTCCTTAGTTGAAAGGTTTGTACATAACTTGAAAATCAATGTGGATTTAAAGGGGAACAATGGGCACAATTCTTTTTAGTTCCTGTGTCATTCCTTTGTGAGTCTGAAAATGAAACCCTTAGTACGTAAGTCAGTTAAAGAACCTGTAGGCCACTAGAAATTTGCATGATAAAAGTTTCACATTTGAAATGAACTGTAAAAATGAATGCAATTGTCTCTCTTTATCGTTTCAAATATTTGTTTAGTTAATGTTCAGTAAGAATCTCAAAATGATGTCCTGCAATTAAAACCTGCATTAGTATTAATGAGACAGTCCATGTTGGACCATCTCTTCAAATATCTGCCCAAGCCATTGTGATATTATGATGCTTACTTTAATCTGCATTTAGAATATGAGCTCTAATTTTGGAGATATTATGTTTTGTTGCAGTTAAATGCATTATTAACCAGAATCATAAGATTGTGATGGTTGTAATGATAATGATATTTTGTGATTTTGTATTTAGAAATCGACTGACAAAAAAGGACCATGTGGTGTTTAATGTAAAATTATTATTTTTTTATGTGTGTTGAATAAATTCTGTACTGTCTGTAACAAGTTTAATACTTATTTTAATTATTTATTAAATATGTATGTCACTGGAATATGTACTTCATTAGTGGCAGTCATTATAATGTTAACGATGAACACAGTAAACAGTTTCACCAGGACACAAGGAAACCAGCACTTCCATTAAAAATCCCCTTGCAAATCAGTGACAAAATTATGTCCACAATGTAAGCGAAGATATTAGTTTTTAGTGGAGATAAATGTTTGATGTAAGGTTTCAAAAATGGGTGTGAAAGAATGCATGTGTTTGTGTTTGACTGGCAGATATTTTTTTACTTCTAATACAATTCAAAACAAAGATTTTTTCCTTCTGTTATGGATGCGCTCTTTCCTTCAGTCTTTCTTCTACTCTAAAACTACATATTTCACAATCTTTCAGCACCCTGCCCTAGATGCCCTCTCACCACAGTCAGGAATTTCACAGCAGAGCTTCAGGTCTAAACCTGGCCCTGGACACAGACAGTCTCGGTCACAGACAAATGTGCAAGAACATTAAACTTAACATTAGCATTGTTGATTATATTTTTGCCATTATGAATCTGCATTGCACATCCAGTGAGCCATTATTGACACCTTTTCATATTTACATTTCACAGTGCAACAAAATAAGAGTAGGGTGTGTTGCATGTCTTAGCAATTCGAATGATGCTGACAAAAGGACCTCTAGTGGATATATGGGTAACTGCACCTCAATCAAGTTTTTGCTATGGAAAACTTTTTAATATAACTCCGTAATGATTCATCTGAAAGAAGAAAGGCATACAGGCCTACACCTAAGATGGCTCGAGGGTGAGTAAAACACAGGCTAATTTTCATTTTTGGGTGAACTAACCCTTTAAATACATATTAATGATGGTATTGTTTATTACAAACACACAGTTTTTCATTTCACAAGATGTTAATTGATGGACTGGAGTCATGTGGATTACTTGTGGAGTATTGCGATGGTTTTACAAGCTGTTTGAACTCTCATTCTGACGGCACCCATTCACTGCAGAGAATTCATTGGTCAGAAAGTGATGTAAATTTCTCCAAATCTGTTCTGATGAAGAAACAAATTCATCTACATCTTCCTTGGCCTGTGGGTCAGTATATTTTCATTTTTGAGGGTAAACTATTCCTGTAAAGACGCATAAATAATAATCCGACAATCTCTTTAGTTCAATTTAGCACTTGTCTCACAAACAAATACTTAAAAAACACAAGGGATATTACTCTTGTATTTTATGTCGTAGATTAAAATGTGAATATATCTTGAGCTTGTGTGAACCACAGACATTATTTTAGGCATTTAACTAAAAACTCAGGTTTTCTGGACAATGTAACTGGAAGTGCTAAAACGCTAACTCATTTTGGGTTTTGACCTACAAAAATATGTCATCCACACAGCACTCTATCTAGCCAGAGCCATACTGTTCAAAAATAAGTCCTTTTACAGAAACGAATACAATAATGGTATAATCTTGGTGAGACAGTTACTCAAGAATAATGAACATTTCTTTAATTACTGTGAATTCCTTAATTATTAGCCTATAAGATCCCTGTAACTGCTAAAGATTCCTAGTTGCCTTATTCAACTTTTGCCAATATATCTTCTAAGTCTATCCCCTTATATACTAATCAGTTGAGTATTAATGGTGTGAGAATTATAGATAATAACTTTCATATTAAAAAAAATAATGTAGAACCACACCTTTTTTGAATTTGTTATATAATCAGATTGAATGGAAAGACGTCTGGAGTTTAGCTAATAAATATTGTCTCACCAATAAAGTTAAAGAAGTTACATATAAAGTTATTCATTTGATTTACCCAGTGAGACAAGCAGTTGCAAATGATTTTGTAGATA
Source organism: Onychostoma macrolepis (assembly GCF_012432095.1). Taxonomy (NCBI): domain Eukaryota; kingdom Metazoa; phylum Chordata; class Actinopteri; order Cypriniformes; family Cyprinidae; genus Onychostoma; species Onychostoma macrolepis. The sequence continues at coordinate 23,692,542 of NC_081166.1, forward strand.
TGGAGAGACTACATAAAACACTTATTTTATGAATGCGTATTTACCCATATGTTTTGGACTGATGTTTAATATCTAATATTTAAATTTAGCTACAAAATTAAGACTCTCTCGTAAAGATATATATTTTTTTGTATAAAAATAAGAGTTTGGAGCCAAATTTGGTGATTCATTTAATAATCATGCATGGGAAATACCAAACAAACAAAAATGGACTAATAATTACATTATTTAAAAACTGAACTTAAGCATTAAACTGAGGCCTTAAGAGATGTAAGAAGTAAAAAAAAACCCAAAAAGGACACATCGAATTTTTGAATCCTTTTCTTTTGGAAATTTCTTGTACTTTATTCCCTGTGTAGTTTATTTATTTTCTTCTTTCATTTTTTCTGATGGTTCCTTTGATGCTATTATCAATGTATCTGATAATAGTTGAATACACTATGATCGTCTGTATGTTATGTTACTGTTCTTGTTATGCAATAAGAAAGAAAGAAAGAAAAAGAAAAAGAGCCGAGATTACAACCAAGTAGTTTGATAGTAGCTAGATTTCAGAACCGATTGACTGAAGCCCTCTAGCGGCCGCGTTGGTTCACTGCGTCCCCGCGGCATTGGAAAGGTCTGTGCGTCCTTCATGCGCATCTCAGCCTTACAGGACCCACCTGGAATAACATTTCCAGTTAATTAACCTTATTAATTTGACCTCATAGTTGTTTCATATGAAGCGCTGGGGGTTGAAAGAAACGTGAATCATCCTAAAATGATTTTGCTGATCCGGTGAATGCTGAGATCATGATGAGGTCAGTATAGAGGAGGGGTGCAGACGGTCGCCATCAGTGTCTCTCTTTAACAGCGCTCGAGGAGAAAGCCTCTCAGTTCGTCTGCACTGTAATAGTGGAGAATGGCGTTTTCAAATCGACTGTCTTCACCTGTCATGCCTCGTCTCTGAATGCGGTTGTGTGTGTATTTGTGGCGTAAGGGAGGGGTCCAGTGGGATGGAGCAGAGTTTTATGCAGTCCGCGATGGCTATGGGTGCACAGTCCAAGAAATGCTTCTCCAGGAGCATCGCCGTGGAGAGAAAAAACCTCATCACGGTTTGTAGGTGAGTGAGAAGCCTCCAGAATTCACGTAACGTTATGTATGCGTGTTGCAAAGTGTACGGCCTTCAGCGGAGCCATAAATAGGGATGCGTCCGAGCGAAGATATCATTTGCTCTTTAATTTCATTTAGAAAACGCGGCACTTATGTAGGCTACTGTGTATGGAAAGGCTTGCAGAAAACAAATAAGACGTTTTCACCATCATCTTAAAGAATCTGTAGATTCGGAGTTTCGTTTGTCAGCTCTATGACCGACATACATCGTAAACACCGGATTGCTAAAGATCTTTAGTTCCGTTTACTTCGTTATGTGATTCTATAAGCTAATTCTTAATTATTAAAGGTGTTTTATCAAATGTCTGTATACAAATTATTTTTGAAACCGGACATTTCACGCAATGTGATTTATCTCCGTTCCCCGGATGATATCGTTGCTATGACGACAACCTTCCTCCCGCAAGGGCAGCAGGGCTGACGGGGGCAGCTGGGAACTTGCTGTGCTGTACAGAGAATAGGGGTCACAATGATCCAAAAATAAAATTAGTACTTATTATTAAAATACTGATGAAAATCATTGATGTTTTGGATTCACTTTATATTATTAGGTCAGTCTTTACATTTAAATGAATCATTTGAATTTGATACAAAACATACACATACACAATACATGTTTTTACATTGTACTTACATTTTAAAAAATACATGCATGTAATTCAAATTTGTAATTTTATTTCTGTAGTTACACATACAATTACACTGTAAAACAATAGCAAAGGGGTTTTCAGTACAACATGTACACAGTAAGTGGGCTACTCTTTTTGTAACACAAGTACAAGATAGTTAAGGCACCTAATATAAAGTTTGACCAAGGTTTTTCTCTCCGACTTCTGGCTGTCGTACTCTGCCTATTGTACTGCTGTGGAGGGCTGTACTGAAAGAGTCATTGTTGTGATCAGAACAATCGATGGTGAAGTCACTGCTGGTTTGGCTTTGGCACGAATAACATTGCTCCATGTATGACTATGCCATATTATGCGTTAAATTAAATTAGATTTCGTGTAGCTGTGTGAACACTGTAAATGATACAGTATATCTTCTTTCTAAAATGATGGCAACAGAATACAATAAATATTATTAATTAAATATGATTATGTTTGGAAGTCACCTGTCCAGCGTATTTCTGTGCCTGCGGCCCCAGACACTGGATTATGTTCCAGCATTCCCATGACAATAAGCAGAAGATAGACTGATATTTAGAATTGAGTATTCAAACAAAGAAATAAAAATATAATTGGAATTAAAGGGGTCATGAACTGAGAAACCAAAATTCCTTTGATCTTTTGACATATATGAGGTCATTGTATAAAAAGCATCCTGTAAGCTTCAGAACTCAAAACTTTCTTGTTAGTCTAAAAACAGCTTATATTGAAGCCAGTCTGCCAAAAAGCCAGCTTGTGGAATATACAACTCTATGATGTAATAGTGTGGCTAAAAAAATATCAACGCCTGCTTCTACAGCGCTGCCTGTTTAATCCCGCCCACTGATTCACACATGCAGTGTTTACGAGAGAGGCGAACGCTCAGGTCTACGCAGAAACCAAACGATAAAGACGGGTCTGAAGACAACAAGACGCTGTGCAGTGCCAAGCAGTGGAAATCGTTTGATATGAGTATTATTGTGTTTTTAACCTAAATCACATCAGCGTCCATCTGTGAAGGACGTAGGCTGTCAAACATACACAACCGTTAGACAATCATAGCAGTTTACTAGGCATAGGCATTTACTTCTGAGTCTACAATCCACCACGCCTATTCAAACAGAGTGTTCTGGGGGGGGACAAGTTATGATGTCTTTTGTGATGTAAAAATCTTGATAAGATAAGTGGACCTCAGAGAACGCTACAAAATAAAAAACAGAGGCAGTTCATGACCCTTTTAAAAGAACTATCATGCTTATAAAGAAGTAGTAACTAATTTTTGTAATTGTAATGTTTACATAATTAGGTTAAGTAACTTTTATGAAATTTATGTCTGATGATATTTGTTCCTTCTATTTACTTCATTTTTCCCAATATTAGGTACTTCCCAGGGTAAATGCAGGTGGAACTACCTTTCAAAAATGTGATTCATTATATAACCCAGATTTGATTCCAAAAAGCCCCATTTAATATATTTTGCCTAAAAATATTTATTGCAAGAAGGCAGGTGACATTCGTTCCTACAAAATATTTTAAAGATAATTATTATGTTAACAGCATGACAAAATAATATCATGTTGTGTAATACAGTAAACTCATATATAAAACATTGTGTACTGTAATGTATGTCACTCAGTTGGAAGCAGTTATATTCATGACCTTTCTAAGGAAAGTACAGGAAGTACCTGTAGTTAAGTAGAAAATGCTTTAGTCATTTATCGGAAAGATTCAGTTGATCCACACAGTTCAACGGAACACACTCATCATATCATCATTGGCTATTACCTCACCAGTGCTTCTAGCAACAGCTTTTAATGAGTAGACTTAGTGTATTAAATATTTCAAATTTTCAAAGATTTTATATCTTATCTTTGTATCTGAATTATTATTTATTTTTTTTAATATACAATGTCTTAGCATGGACAAATGTAAAGAAATTCTCTTTGATGTTGATTGGGGTAATGCTTTACCGATAGATTACCTTGTGAAACCAATCTTTTGTGAAAAGGAACCAATATCTTGTGAAAAGGAAGTGCACTTAATTGTATTGACTGTGGACTTGTAGTGTACTTGCAGATAATATAATTATACAAAATAATTGCCACTTAAATGCACTTAAAGAGAGTGTGTTTTCATGATCATGTTTCTTAGCACATTTAAGTACACTTTTAAATAGTTCACTTTGTAAAAATGTCAAATTAAAGGAGTCATATGATGCGATTCCTATTTTTCCTCTTCTTTAGTGTGATATGTAGCTGTTTGTGCATGTATAAGATCTGCAGAGTTACAAAGCTCAAAGTCTCCCACAAAAGGATTTATTCTATCTAAAAGAGAAGGCTGATCCAGACCAGGCTAAAACGCCTCATTAAAACACGCCCCCACATGTCTACGTCACGATGTGGAAATATTTGCGTAATGCCGCCCAAATGTTCAGGCAAAGAAAGAAGGCGTGGTTTCAGTAACCGCGCTTCTGAATCAGTGACTGTAAGTATGTTTTGTTAATAGTTTAAGTATTTGCTATTGACTGTGTTCCCCTCTCGGGCTTGAACTGATGGTAAAACTAAGGACATTATTAACTGTCTTTACATTTATTTTGAAAGCTGAAGCTTGCGATTATGGAAAGGGGCGTTACTTTTCCAACGTGTGCTTGTGGTGTTCGGCCAATCACAATGCACTGGGTCAGCTGGCCAATCAGACCAGACTGTGCTTGTCGGAAGGAGGGGCTTTGTAGAAAACGACGCGTTTGAGAGAGGAGGGGCATAGAGGAACTACAATAATGTACAGTATTTGAAAAATAATGTGTTTTTTGAACATTAAAGCATGTCAACATATTCTGTTACACCAAATACACAATATTACCCCTTTAAAAGTTTACATTTTAAATTATGTTTTAATAATCTTTATTTTGATGTGTTGACTAACATATTAAAGCACGTTATTATATGTTATGTTATTTGATAGTACATTTAAAGTTGATATGTTTTTAATGTACTAAATTGCAACTTCATCATACAAATATGTAATTACAAATATACTGAAGTACACGACAGTCAAGTTTCAATAGAAATGACATTAAACACAACAGTACTATATTTCAAAGAAAATAGAGAGACAATAAGGATATAAGTCCTAGTTAATTGGGTCAAAAACACACTTAAGTTCAACTAATATGATTTAATAAAAAATTTACTATAAAATATTGTAAATAATATGCAGTTAAATGTCTGAAAATATTACAATTTTTTTTCACACTTTTTAGTAGTATGCTAAAGTGTACTTCTTTTTCACTTGGGATTTCAATCACGGTCCACATTATGTACAATATACAGTTGAACTTAATGAAATAAGAAGACACTTTCTTGGAAACAGATGAAATCAACTGGAAAAATCCATATGGAATCAGTGGTGTTCTCCAGGTATTGTTGCAAAATGGAAACCAGGTCATTTTTTCCATATTGAAGTACATTGTATTGTTTGTGCTTGTATGGCAGGTTTTCAGTGAAGACACTGCTAGAGAAGTACACAGCGGAGCCCATCGATGACTCGTCTGAGGAGTTCATTAACTTTGCTGCTATTCTGGAACACATCCTCAGCCACCGCTTTAAAGGTAAGATAGTATTGCATTTTAACTTTATAAGAACATCAGGGACATATTTAAGCCAGTGATGCATATGAAGGTGATCTCCCACATCACGTCTTTTGCAGGCTCTGGCAGCTGGTTTGATGGTCAGCGCAGTTTTTGGGACTTCATCCGTCTGGCCTGCAGTAAAGTTCCCAATAACTGCATAAGCAGCATTGAGAACATGGAGAACATCAATTCCTCACGAGCTAAGGTGGGAAAACAAATATCTGTACTTAAAATAGTTAAAGTAGAATGGGTAAATAATACCATAATCATTAATGCTTCAATTTAATACACAAACAAAAAATCCATTGTACTTTTTTTGTGCCACAGTTATGGTAAGATAGAAGTACATTGGAGTACATTAAGTAAGGTTCGTTCTCAAAGGGATAGTTCACTGAAAAATAAAAAATCTGTCTTCGTTTACACGTTGTTCCAAATCTGTATGACTTACTTTTTTTCTGTGGAACATGAAAGGAGATCTATTGAGAAATGTCTCAAAATGGATTATTTTTTTGCCCACATATTGGAAGTCAGCTTTACAAAAAATATCCTTTTTATAAATATGTTTAATATCTTTTTTGTTTTACAAAAGAGAAAGTCAGGTTTAAAATAACATGAAGATGAATAAATAATGACAGAATAAACAATTTTTGGATGAATTTGTTTAGGAATCTATTCATTTATTTAATTTATGTTTTGAGATAAAAGAGCATGATGTACAGTACGTACAAAAACATAATGTAACATGCAGAACTCTCTTATTTTTTTAAATAAAGCTAAAAAAAACTGTTACGAACAGTTATGAATTTACATTTGAGAGAAAAAGAGATTGCCATGAAATACTAAAATATGATTGTTTTTGGCCCACCATTTTAATTGGACTTTTTAAATTAATTAAAAACCATGGTATGTGAATATGAATATATCCTTCAGTACCATGACAAAGTACAGTAAGTTTTTGTTAGGGTACTATTTTATACATTACTGTATTTAATTTTGGTGAATTATAAATTGTAGGGTTTTCTTCAAATTTTTTTTTTATTTTGGTATGTTTTATTCTCATTTACAATTAATCGACTCAATTAAAATGGTTTATTAATGTTTCTGCAGTGTATGCATATAGATGCTTGATATGGTTTGTATGATGATTTGTGATTTTTCTGCATCTCTAGGGCAGAGCATGGCTACGGGTTGCACTGATGGAGAAACGGCTTTCTGAATACATCGCCACAGCTTTGCGAGATAGCCGCACCACCAGGTCAGACCAAAAGAGAAAAACTCAATATTAATCAAACTACCAATATGATCCTTTTATGCAGTCATACCCAGTCATCAATACACATATCCAGTGTAAGCATAACAATTGAGACAGCCATTACACTATTGCACTATCGAATACATAAAGTGGTGCGTTTATAATGTAACTATTTATGTATTGCATGTGTGTGTTTGTCTACAGGAGGTTCTACGATGAAGGTGCCATAATGTTGCGAGAAGAAGCAACTGTTTTGACCGGAATGCTCATCGGACTTGGAGCGATTGACTTCAGGTTAGAGGATGAGTAATGGAAGGGGTAATAAACTGAAGGGGTAATAAAACTACATAGCACACAAGCTATGTTTCAAAACCAACTGGAATGGAACCTCATGAGTGATTGATTTGGAATGTTTTACTCATGTAATGCATATGATACTTTAAGGCAGGTTTTGGAACTGAGATGTAATGTATAATGTAATCAATGTTGCGTAATCCTTGCTGTGCTGTGTTTGTTGTCAGTTTCTGTTTGAAAGGGGAGGCTCTGGATGGGAAGTCTGAGGCTGTTATTGACTACACTCCATATCTGAAATTTACTCAAAGGTGAGGAACATTTATTTCCTACAGTATGACACAGGGGATCTTGCAGGGAGTGGTGTGGGCTTTGATGTTTAGATTTTATTTATATCTCTTTATTCTAGGGCTGCACGATCAATCAAATTTTAATCATATTGTTATTGTTCTCTCAATTAATATGCATAATCAATGGAAATATTGTCCCACTGGTTATTTATTCTTAAAATGTTGTTTTCATTTGACATTTCTGTTAACTTGTGCTGTTAGCATGCTGCCGCATGATTGGGGTTGCCAGATATTATGAGTTTAAATCCCCTAATTTCTCTTCCCATTCTTCCCATTGATTTTTGAGAGAAGCCTCTTACAGTTTTACCATTTTTTATAATGTAGAGAGTGTTCAGGGTCAGTTATAACTAGGGCTGTGCGATTTGGGGGAAATATCTAATTGCAATTTTTTTGACAGATATTGCGATTGCGATTTGATTTGCGATTTTAATTTTGCAAAGTCAAGCTTCAGCTCAATATTGTCAATAGTGTGCGGCACAATATGGGTATTGTTCTTTGCTGAAAAAAAAAAAACAATAGAAACCATCACAGAAATTCTTATGGTTTCCATTAAAACCATTACAAAATTCCTTTTTGTAGTGTGTTTTGGGCATTATTGCAATAGGAATTACTGTTGTTCTGTTGGTTCCCATCTGCCAGATTACATCCCACCAATAGAATCCATCAAATGCCAGTAGACACCATTATATTAAAACCAATACAATTCCCATTATAACCCTTTATAATTATAACCCATTACATTTTCTATTGTGTTTTGGGAGGGGTTCTATTGTTTTTTCAGCAGGGAAGATTATAATGGTATTACTACTTTTACAGAATTTACTTAATTACTGAATTTCACCAGAAAGATTTGTTTATTTTGTGTAAATAAAGAACTGTATTACTTTAGTCAATTATTCAAGTATTACATAGGCTGATTTATTCATTTTTAAGTATTTGGGATTTTAAGAACAAGTGGAAAATGTGTTGAATGTTTCATTTCATCCAAGTGAAATTAACAAAGCAGTTAGACTGAATTTACATTTGTTTCAAACGCGGAGACAGGCGCGAGTTGACACAGGTTGCGCCTGTGTGTCAGGCCTCGTCCATACTGCCAGATGCGAGACCGCGAGTATAAACGAGCATTACGAAACTATGAGGTGTGATACGAAACAGGCTGCGTGTGTGCGGCAAGTGTAAACGGCTCGTCCGCGTGGGGCAGAGAGGAGCGAGTATGAGAAGCATTCTGAGACGCAGGCTGTGTGTGCGGTCTTCTGAATTGGGAATAGCGAACATGCATTATAAACTTATTTCAAATTAGAATCTGTTGGGGAGATAAAATGTGTAAGATAACGTTCATGTACTAATAAAAACAAATAATAAAATGTATATTTTATTCTCCAGTACTAAAAGCAGAACCGATAAGGGAGCTCTTTTGCGTTGTGGCACAGCTCTTGCAAATGAACCTTTTTTGTTCGGTGTCTGTCATTTCGAAGCCGAAGTAATCTCATATTACATACAATTTTCTTTAGTATTACTTTGCCTGACTATTGATCTGACCTTGTAGATGCCATAATCCCTCTCGCGCTCGCTTTCTATTTTTTTTTTTTTTTTTTTGCCACTCAAGGCTGGCAGTCATGCATTTGCGTTTGATCTGGAACAGAGAATATCGCGTCCACATCGCAGGCTTTGCGATTAGTAAAATCGCAACATCTCAAATCGCGATTGCGGTTCGATTTCGATTAATCGCACAACCCTAGTTATAAGCATTACTGTATGCTAATGGTATGATTGATATTTATATGGTTTGCTGAAAGAAATAAACATTTTCTGTTGGTGCTAATACTGTATTATAGTTAGTGGTCAACTGATATCACATCTGATCACATTGGAATATTAATAATATTTTATTATATAAGAAATACACAACAATTGTTGAAATGTAGTATATACAATATTCACTCAATATTCAGGAAAAAAATTAGTTCAGTAAGATTTTGATTTAGTAACTGTTCAGGGCTGCGTTTCCCAAAAGCATTGTAAGCTTAAGTACATCGTAGACCCGTTGAAACCAATGGAGCTATGATCAATTTAGGCTTACGATGCTTTTGGGAAACGCAGCCCAGACAGATTCAGCAAGCTTTTTGTTAAACTGATTCAAACCGATGACTCATGAGTCATTTTGACCTGGTCAGTGCTGGTCAAATTGACCAAAATGCTGCTGCTCTGTTGCCAGAGAAATGAGATGTTGTGTTGTGTGTGGTTCAGTTATGATTATCTTAGTGACGATGAGGATGGTCAGAGTGTGGACAGCAGTAACAGTGATGATAGTGTTGAGCATCCATACATCCCTCTGGTCACTGATGAGGAGAGCTGGAGGAACAAGTGCCGCAAGATGGAGCAGAGGTTCAAGATTGTCAATGCGCAAAAGGTTAAACACACACACGCGCACACAGAACAATATGATTAAAGGTTTACTTTAGTGGGTACGTAACGTAATGAACTGTAATGAATATGTTGTTTGCTAAAGAGTGCATTTGTATTATTTGTGTTCAGGGGTACCTTGAGGAACTGGTAAGGCTGCGGGAATCTCAGCTGAAGAATGTGGAGATGGAGAATAAGAAACTAACAGCTGGACTAGAAGAATTGCAGCTGCAGAGCCAGAAAGAAAAGAGAGAACTGGAGAACATCATACTGGAGCTGCAGGAACAACTGTGAGAGAAACACACACACACACCACTGATTCTTAAGATATGGGAAGTTTAGGGAATTATTTTAGATTCATTTGTTCAGGCATAGTCATTTGGTGAAACATTCTGCTTCCATTTTTCCTATGAATAATTCAATATCAAAACTGTCAGATTCAAAAACATGTACTGTCAAAATAAATATGAAAAAAACATTCATATTAATGAATGAATGAATATATATTTTCATAGAGAATAGAGATTTCATATTCACTTAGCCAAGTTCACACTGCACGATTTTAGCCCTGATTTTCACTCGCCAACAGGTTTTACAAAATCGCTGACAAATGCCCGAAATCGGAGGCAAATCGGTGCTCATTCACGCGAGTGACAGTCACGCAGTGTGAATTATCAAAGACACGATCTGAGAGAATCGCTGTTGCGTCTCCATCGCCCGTGAAATATTTGGCATGCTAAATATCTGGATATATATATTTATTTATTTATTTAAATTAAACAGAAACACTGCACAGCAGTTAAACACCATGGAACAAATTACATTACATTACATTGTACATAACATTAACAAATGTGCCGCTGTGATTTAAGATGCTGAGATATGTCGTTTTTCCTACCGTGTCCGATATTAAAATTAGTGCGACACACTTTGCAAAAGGCGTGGGCGTTGTTTACATGGCTTCGAGACAAGAAATTAAATTTTTCCGTCCAGCTGTTGTTAAATTTACACAAATATTTTTTTTCTTCGCCAGAGCACCACCTCTTCTCTTTACTCTTCTCCTTCCATTTCTACCACTGATTCAACTTCCCACGTCTACTACTTGCGCAGAAATCTACTGCGCAACTGGGTTGTAGGTTGCCAGGTTGAGGTCACAAATGGTTTGAAATTTGTGTATTGTGTCGATGGTGTAAGGTGATGCGTTGGGTGATGCATTTCATACAAGATCTGGCAACTAACTGTACAACCTTGGAATAAAATATTGATGTGATTATTCATATAACGAGATTTGGGCCATGCAAATTACGGGAGTTTCCCGGGAGAAATAAAAAAACGGGAGGAGGGCGGGAGATGGGTGTGAAATACCAGAGACTCCCACGAAAAACGGGAGTGTTGACAGGTATGGTTTTGACTGAAAAATACATCGGCGATGACCTACAGCCAATGAGAGAGCAAGATACAGCGCAGTGGGAAGTTCGGGAAGGACCTTCTTTTGCGTTTTTTAAAATATTATTATTAGGCAATTAGCCATGTAAAAACAACGTGGCAATATCGGTACATTTTTGCATTAGAATGTAGTGAACAGGTGCATGAAGAAATATATATACATTGCTGCTCAAAAGTTTGGGATCAGTAAGATTTTGAATGTTTTTAAAGTTTCTTCCGCTCTTCAAGGCTGTATCTATTTGATCAAAAATACAGAAAAAAAAAACTGTTATTTTGTGAAATATTATTGCAATTTAAAATAAAATTTTAAGATTTCTATTTTAATATACTTTAAAATATAATTTATTTCTGTGATCAAAGCTGAATTTTCAGCATCATTACTCCAGTCCAGGGCCGTGGACAGGGGTGTGGCCCGGTGGCTAGAGCCATTGCCCCTCTGCCCTCATCGGCTGAGGTGCCCCTCTCACCAACCCATCCCCCCATCACCCCAGCTCAAAGCGTTCTGTCACCACTCCGCTAAAGATCCACTGATTCTGCTAATGCGCTCCGTGTTTTCCCACCCGCTCCGCAGCATCACTCACAATATCTGTGTGCCTGCTTTCTGGAGAGTGGAGAAGATAGTTCCCGAAAGTCGTTCATTAACAGGTAGATAGCCTACATTACAATCCACATTACAGTCAGTGGATGATATGCTGAATTAGTAATTTGGTAGTTTGTTTTTGTATTTCTGTCAGTAATGATTTGCTCTCGGTCTACTAAAAGTGCTAACAACAAAATATCCACGTTCTTAGAATTAGAATGTCTAATCAAATTATTGTTGGCACACTTTGTAGACAAAAAAAAAAAAAAAAAAAAATGCCTTCACAAAAAAGAAGACAGAGAGAAAGAGTGAAGGGAGGCTGCTAAAGGCAGGTCAACATTGCAAACATGAATTCAAAACTCCAGCAAGCCAGCTGGTAAATCATAGAATATTTAGCAGTTTTTCACATTTTAATTCTTGTAATTAAGTGTATTTCACATTATAATCACTTGTCTTGGTACTAGTAATCTATAACACATCATATTTACAATATTTTATTAAAGCCATATTAATAGTAGGCCTAAATAGTTAAAAAATAATATAAATGTTCTAAATAACTTGTTTAATAGTATATAATATAGATTTATGCTGTAAAATATTAAATTAAATGTCTAATATTTATAGGGGAGAGTGGGACAATATTAGCCATTTTTTACTTTATGTGGTCCTCAAGATAAGGGAAAATGACAGAAGTACAATGAAAGTATCTGTGTGAACAGAACCGGATTGGACAACTAGTTCATACATGTCACGTCATACAGAGCGACAGAGACCCGCTCTGCTGCACAAACGCGCATCTACCGTGTGTTACGTGTTTTCAGTAACTTACAGTGACGGAGAAATGAGCTCTGTGTCATCTAAAAGTTTTAGATCCCGTCAGTTTTCCACCGGAGCCGCTCCCGTCAATTTTGTGTTCTGCGCACGATTCAAATGCTCCGCTCTCCACCCAAATTTAAAAGTTGCTGTCAGGTTAATGAAGATTTGACGGAAGAACTCGCGGCTCGATTGGACTCTTGTCATGTAAAAAGTGATAAAACTTTCAGTATTATGGACGTCGCCATCTTTGATTTTACTTTGGTCGCTGCCGCTATGGTTACTGATAAGGAATCTTACTGATCCCGTTGCACATTCATAGAGACAGTATTCTGCTGTGTGAACGGGACATTTCAAGACACACCTGTAAATAAATGCAGTTGTCAATCTCAAAAATTGACAGTGTGAACGTACCCCATATTAGAATGATTTCTGAAAGATCATGTGCCACTGGAGTAATGATGCTGAAAATTCAGCGCTGTGTCACAGAAATAAATTCTATTTTAAAGTAGGCTATATTAAAATAGGAAACCTATATTAGAAATTGCAATAAGATTTCACAATATTACTGTTTTACCTAGGGATGCACGATATTGGATTTTTGCAGATATCCGATATGCCGATATTTTTCAAATCATTTTGGCTGATGCCAATACCGATATGTTTCCTTTTGTTTGGAAACAACACCAAGTCTCTCCTGTGCAGAAATTATAAGCAAAATATTTTTAATTTTGGTTAGTTTTTAACAAGAACTTATTTGTTAGAATTAAATAAACAATAATGAAGGTTTTTTTGAAATCCTAACGTTTTGTTTTAAGATTTAACATTTGTAGATGTCTAAAGAGTTGTAAAAATTCTGAAAATATTTTAAAGCTTATGATTTGTTTAAAAAACAAAATAAAAAAATATTACACATTAATGAATAAATCAGTATATATAAAATTTAATTTACAAGTGTCATGTTTGTGATTTTTTTTTTTTCATGTAAGCTATAGCTTCTGACCTTTAAATCAAAACATACTCATTATTTTATGACATCAATTACTGCTTTATTTAATCAGAAACACAGTCTAAATGTTATTTGTGTAGGCTATTTTACTTTTAATTTAAGTAGCTAAAGCTCCTTTGGTTTGTACACAAACGTGAACAAATCAGGCTTCAGTACAGAGTAAAACAGGAGTATTTCCCTATATGCGTTTCCACGCAACGGTCGTTGCCTTATAACCGAGGTTACGTCAGTAAACGGAGCGTTTTCCTAATCGTTTACACATTTATCACAATTGCTTTAGAGTAATAAAAAAAGGGAAAGTATACAAAGAGCAAGAATGAATACGCAAATAATAATAATAATAATAAAATATAAATAAAAATAAAAACGGGAGGTGGAGTGGGTAGAGAAAGAGGTGTAATGAGAGAGAAGATGAAGAGTGTAAATGGAGGAGAGCACAACACAGGGTACACAAGGATATTTCCTCAGGACAAATATTATCAAGAACTCTTACTGCATCAAAACCACAACATGTTAAATCCCAACTATCCTTCCATTACCAAAACATACCTTTTTATGTGCTGCTGACAGACAATGATTAACAGAAATTCTCTGGATTCTGTACACAGTCTAAATGTTATTTGTGTAGGCTATTTTACTTTTAATTTAATTAGAAGTAGGCCAACAGCGTCCCCTACAGATTAAAACTCCTTACTGAACGGGCATTAGTACCCGGGGGAGTTACTGTTGACTCTGGTCTATCACACAGACAGAGTTGTCGCCGATTCTTCCTATTGTAAAGTCATGCAGTATGTAACGTCTTGTCGCTGATCCATCGTGCCATGTGAACACAGCAGCAACTGAATGCTACCCCAGATAGTCGTGCAGTGTGAAAACAACGGTGATCCAATAACTTTGAAAATCATGCCATGTGAACTTGGTATTATATGTATATATCATATATACATATATGTATTACGTTAACTATTTTTTTTACTATTTGTAGAAAAAAATATCGGTAACACTTTAGTTTAAAAGGGACATCGGATGCCCATTTTCCACAAGTTGGTATGAATCTTTAGGGTCTTAATGAAAAGTCTATAACATACTTTGGTTAAAATTTCTCAAAGGTTGTGCAAAACAACACCCTTTTTACCTTGTCAAAAACAGCTCTGTTCACAGCGACCCGTTTCGGTGCATGTCCATTTAAATGATAATGAGCTACTGCTCACCCCACCCCTCTCTTCCGTTCTTGCATTAAAGTCACCATTCTTATTCATGCAGTTATAACTTCTCAAAAACGATTTAATCATACACTCAACACAGGAAATGCAGTTCCCTTTCGAATGGTCTCTCCCGTTGCGTGGAAACTCATATGGGGAAGAACTCCTAATTTACTCTGTACTGAAGCCTGATTTGTTCTTGTTTGTGTAGCTGCACAAACCAATGGCGCTTTAGCCCGGCAGAAAAAGCGGAGCCGACCACTATATAAGTCAGCTCGGAGTGCCATTCATCAGATCATTCTCCTTCAGCGACGAGGATCATCTCTTTGCTGACTCTGCAATCAAGAAGCTGAAGAGGGAGGAAACCCAGCCTGCAGCTCGCCACTGTAGAAGAGTCCCGGCAGAGGAAGAAGTGAGAAGCTTTCCCCTGTGGCTATCCGGCACTTTAAAGAGCAAATTTCCTAGCGACGTTGTTTCAAATGTCGCGCCGCGAGTGTGGCTCATGCAGGGAACCCTGCACAATGCAGAAGGGCAGTGAGTGCGTCGCCTGTCTGGGCAGCACCTGAGTCTCGCCCCTCTCCACTCGCTTATCGCCTTTTTCAATGAAGGTAGCCCCGCTCTCCCGTTTTTCTTCTCTCAGCGAGCTTGGAGAAAGAAGCAGTGGAGTCACGGGGCTGAGCAACCGGGTTTGAGTGATCCCATGCCGCTCACTGTCCCAGCAGCACTTTTTTACACGTAAGGATCAGCGCCTCGTTACACCGAGCGGCTTGATCCTTCTAGGCGGATCGGAGTAGAATGCTGTCACCAATGATTTCATATCGCTGACAGCATTGCATTTGTGTGTGCGTCCCTGAGGCTGCGCTCACTGAAACAGGCTGCTTTCACTATCGCTCTTCTCTGATCGCAAATCGCCTTCTTCAGTGAAGGCAGCCCACTCTCCCCTTTCTCTTCGCTCAGCGAGCTCGGAGAAGGAAACAGTGAAGTCACAGAGCTGAGCAACCGGGTTTGAGTGATCTCATGCCGGCAAAGAGCCTGCATGCTCCCTCTCCCCTGGCACTTTGATCCGCCGGCGTGTTTTATACGTGAGGAAACAGCGCCCGTCATTACCAGAGGTGTAAAAAGTACTCAAAAATTTGACTCAAGTGAAAGTACAGATACTCAGTGAAAATTTTACTCAATTAAAATTACAAGGATCTGGCCAAAAACATACTTGAGTAAAAGTAAAAAAGTACAACTTTAAGTACTCAAGTATTAAAAACGTAGAAATACTTTTTTTTCTGACAAACATTCAGAAGTTTGGTTAAAGGGAGAAAACGAAACAAATTGCAATGGCACAGGTCAAACACACATATCTACTGAAACAACAACAATTAAAATACAGCACGGCTGAAAAAAATAATAATACAGGGAAAGGGATTAAAAAGAAACTCCATCCTTTCCACCCTCATGCCATTCCATATGAGTTTCATTTATCAGATGAACACAAACTAAGAGTTTTAGAAAAAAAATCACACAAAGTGAATATGACAGTAACTCATGCAACTCCAGTTAATGAATCAGTGTCTTCTTAAGTGACATGATGGCACATATAAGAAGGATACGAATACTAATATTTTAAACTTGACTGTCATGTTCACTTTGTGTGGTTTCTGAAGTGGTTCTGTCCCCTTGCATTATACGGACTAAAAATCTTTGCTTGTGTTCACCTCAAGAAAGAAAGTCATAAACATCTGGGATAACATGAGGGTCAATAAATGATGAGAATTTTCATTTTTGGGTGAACTGTCCCTTTGAAGAGCAAGATGTGATGCAGAGGCTAGAAACATATTGCAGAAAGAATACAAGAATGTGTTCAATTAATGAGGAGAGTCATAGAATTAAAACATACAACATTAACGTTTTGAAAGGTCACTTTTTTTTGTTGTCTATTCAACGTCACTGTCTAAAAGGATAACTAATCTTTTAATTGTTTATTTGGGGCATTTAGAGTTTTTTCTCAGCAAATATTGATAATTATTTGTGACTAATTAGATTAATTAATGAGAAAATCATGTAATTATTAAGATAAAAAAAAAAATCATTGACAGTCCTAATTTCTACTCAGTTTGTCATATAATGACATATTATAAATACAACTTATCCACATGGTAAGAACATCACTAAACATGAATTACATTTAATTTAACAAACAATGTTTATTTAAACACTTTTGGAGACTTTTATTTCATTAAAAAAAATATTCCCATAAAAATATTAATTGTATTTAAATTCTCATCACTGATTTTATCTCAATCTTGTGCATTCAGCTAATATATTACACAGCTAATGGCTCTATCAAAACAGAACAAATAATGAATAAACATTTTTTGGGAAAACGCAACTTTAAAATGCAACTCGGCCGGAACACCCTCAAAAACAGATCGCTTTCATCATACATCCCTCCGAACACCTCTGAACGATGGAGTTTTATTCTCCGCGGTTCACGCCCGAATATTTATAGTTTGCTCCCAGGCTACCTCGCTTCAGGGGTATTATTCAAACTTCTGTCTCTGACAACAAAGCTCTTGTTCTCTGACAGGAAGTGCAAACACTGCTTGCAAAGGGTGCTTTGGAAATAGTACCGCCAGCGAACAGCGAGTCAGGCGAGGCCCCCCTTTTGAGGCGCTTAGTTCCGCCAACTTGCGGCCCTTATCACTTAAAATGGCCCTCCTCCTAGCTCTGGTGTCGGTTAAGCGAGTGGGCTACTTGCAAGGGCTGTCAGTCAGCACTTCATGTCTTGAGTTTGGACATAATGACTGTAAAGTCGTCTTGAAACCGTAGGTGCGAGGTACCCACTCCACAAAGGAAATGGCCTCCTCCTGGGCTTGGTCCAGCGGGATTTCTATTGCTGAGATTTGTGCGGCCGCCGGCTGGTCGTCACCGTCCACACTTGCCAGATTTTATGACTTAGACGTCCCTGCCTTGCAGGCACGGGTTCTTTGTGTTTAACTGCCATTCTTCCCAGCTACTAGCTTGGGGCACAATGTGCTCATGTTCTTAGGAGTCCTTATCTTAGTGCTCTGAGACTGGGCTGGCAGAGCAGACTGTTCTGTATCTGCTCATAGCGTGGCCTGATTGGATGCGTTCCCCATATGCGTTTCCATGCAACGGGAGAGACCGTTTGAAAGGGAACGCTCCGGTTACTGACATAATCTTGGTTCCCTGAGATAAGGGATATAAGCTATAAGCTTCACGTGAATCGATGACTGTCGCTTCAGTTGAATGATCTGATGAATGGCGCTCTGAGCCGACTTATATAGTGGTCGGCTCTGCCTTTTCTGGCGGGCTAAAGCTCCTTTGGTTTGTACACAAACGTGAACAAATCAGGCTTCAGTACAGAGTAAAACAGGAGTATTTCCCTATATGCGTTTCCACGCAACGGTCGTTGCCTTATAACCGAGGTTACGTCAGTAAACGGAGCGTTTTCCTAATCGTTTACACATTTATCACAATTGCTTTAGAGTAATAAAAAAAGGGAAAGTATACAAAGAGCAAGAATGAATACGCAAATAATAATAATAATAATAAAATATAAATAAAAATAAAAACGGGAGGTGGAGTGGGTAGAGAAAGAGGTGTAATGAGAGAGAAGATGAAGAGTGTAAATGGAGGAGAGCACAACACAGGGTACACAAGGATATTTCCTCAGGACAAATATTATCAAGAACTCTTACTGCATCAAAACCACAACATGTTAAATCCCAACTATCCTTCCATTACCAAAACATACCTTTTTATGTGCTGCTGACAGACAATGATTAACAGAAATTCTCTGGATTCTGTACATAAATCTGTACATTCTCAAAATTAAAGATTCTTAAAAAAAAGAGATCCCTGGTCTAGCCTATATGTGACAGTAAGTTAAACTTGCTTTCTGGAATACACCCCTGGCTTTCATTGGTCGAGTGTTGTTGTGTTGCTGTGTTTTGTGTAGCATGTGGCTTGTGTGGCTTTTCATTGGCTGCATACCCTCCAAAAAGAGAAATATATCAGAAAAACATCTCTTAAGATGTTCACACTGTTGGAAGCAACTTCATTTAAACAGTTAACTTCTTTACTTATTGCACTATTAAAATGAACTGAAAACAACAATGCAATATTTATAAGGAACTATCCTAGTTTACTTGTTACACCACATACAAGACAAGTCTTACAAATGAATTTGAACACATTTTGAACTATTCTTGTAACAAACATTCATGTTAAAGTTTTACAATACGTGTTGTTTGTCGTCATATTTGCTTGTTTTAGGGTGTGAAATATTTGTCTGTCAGGTTGCGTCCTCCACATTAGTGTGGTGTCACTCGGTAGTCCCAGTTTCATCAGCTTTTGCTGCAACTGTGGACAAACAGAACCATCAAGCGTTTGTGCTTATAGTCATCTTAAACATGTTTTAAAGTGTCATTCAAGCATTTGCATTACTTTAACACAGGCTAGATATTATAAAATGTAAAGACACATATAAAATAACATATACCCTTGTTGCAAAACCACTGTGTATTATTTGACACTGACCTGTTGTAAAATGGTGCTGTTAAAATCACTGACGTTAAGGTTCAGTGGTGACTGCATGTTTATTCTCAGTATTTGAATCTTCTTTCCTACTGGGATTGAAATATTCAAATCAGTAATTTGCAACAGTAAATTGTCTTCGTCCTAACCCTCAATGGGACATCATCATTTAGAAATGACACTAAGAAAACTGCAATTAAAATACAATATTAATGCTCAACCAACAAAATTTTATTTTAGTGATGTCATATGGCATCCCCTTCAACCAGTAACTAACATTAAAATTGATTTGCCATTTGTTTCATTTTTGGTAACAAAGTAGTAAAGGAGACATTATCACATGTTACATGCTCTCAAGTCTCCATAGTGAGCTCATTTTAGCCTAGAAAATACATATAAATTCAAGTTATAAAAAATATAATTGTACATCCAAGTGTGTTTTCTAAAGTTTTTTATTATTATTATTATTTGTAATGCACTTTTATAAAAACAATTACAAAATGTGAGGGTCAAGCATAACTGACAAAGTCCTATTATGGGATGCATATTTTGTGTAGCACTATTGACCAGCATTGGCAGGCAGTATAATAGCCTTTATGCATGTGTTATAGGTTCATTTTTGTAAGATTTTTGTAAAATGAAGAGACAAATCTGTACTTATTTCAGAAGGTATTGATGATAGTGATAGGGGTGCATCAGAAAATCAGGTTATAGTAATAAAAAAAAGTTGTTGAGGAACAAGGAGAATAGAAGCAATGAGGGTGAGGGCAGTGATGAAGAATAGGTTGTTGTGGAAGTCAGGCATTTGGGTGCATTATCGTATGCCAGTTTGAAAGATGTGATCCATACAACAACCAGAGGCCAGGAAAGATGCCAATGTCTGTTGGCATTACTATTCTGACAGGCAGGGATGCTCTAATGATGACTGAACAAGTCGAAATCTACTTGCGTGGGGAATGTGTGGGGTACACTGATAAAGAAGAATCTTGTTGACCTTCACTTGTGCTGTGATAATTGATTTGAAATTTCAAGATGAAACACAATGTTAAAGTTGTTTTAATGCTTTTGAAACACTAAGACATGTTTTCCAGGCAATGAAATTGCATCTGAATTTGAGACAGGTTTTAGACATTTTCACATGAGTTCCAAATCAAATATAGCAGCACAAGAAGAAATTGAATGTTCATAAAGATATTTTAATGTTTTTTGAAACTTCTTTTCAGATAGTGAAAAAGCATTTGATTGTGTGTTAAGTTTCAGACAATTTGCTAAAAATAATTAACCTTAATGGGACAAAGTCAGTTATAAATGACGGAACCCTAAAAAAGTTCAAAGGTCATATGTAGAAAACAAATTTTGGAAAATGATTTTACTCCTAAATAAATGTAAAATATAAAGTCAATTATTTTTTCAAGCTGTGAATTCACAATTAGTCCCATAGGATCATGCACACATCAGCAAACAAAGAGGTTTTCTTACCAGTGCCACAGACATATCTGCATTTTAATGAGCACGATACATCATTCCATTGTGCATTCAACACATACAGTTGTGCACAAAATTCATTTCCTTTGAAATTATTGGGTTCAGAGAACATCCAAGCACTGAACATGGAGCTACTCTGATCTGACCATTTCCAGGTGTTTCTGTATAAACCGATGTAAGCTGAATCCACATTTTGGTCATTGAGCAGCAGCTGTAGTTTTGTGTTCTCATCTTGGTTTTCTATTGTAGCTAAATCAGTGTGATACAGTCTGCAGTAGTTTAAAGCATCACTCCAACTTTTGTTCTCTCGGATTAAGACAGTTGTATTCGTTGTGGCTGTGGGCATATTATTCATTTAGACATTCTATTTGTTTAGTCATTATAATAGTAATATTATTATTATTATTAAAGTTAGAAAAGTACATTCAATTACCATTATAACACAAGACAAAACAAGGCTCTCCACATGGCTTATCAATCCAAAATCCTGTATAAGATAAAATAACACAAGCCTCTTTTGATTGATAACTGTCTGGCTCATTTTCTGCCCAGTTGGTGTGTGTCATGTTTTTTTCACCATTGGACCATCTCCAGCTGTAGCGATCATCATACATTCCTATCCAAACACCGCCAGTGTAACCTCCGCTCACCAGAGTTTGAACGACTTGGTCGTGTTCCTCCTTGTTGTCAAATGTTGCTAAATCATAGTAGTATTTTCTGCAGTAATCTCGCGCCTCAGTCCAGTTTTTGAACTCATCGATGATGTAATAACGATGAGAAAAGCACCATGGAAGATGTACAAATCCTTGAAAAAGATACAGTGAAACTTCTGAGTGTTGTTCTAGTCAATGTAAGGAAGTGTTGTTTAATATCTTTTTTAAACTTAAATGTTAAACACAAATGAACAAACACATTTTTAAACTTACCTACTAACAGTGCTGTAAGAAACATCCTGTGTACAAACTCAGGTCTTATGAAAAATAATAATGGCAATAAGGAAAACATATGCCAGGCAAAAGTAATAATAATAATATTACTTGACATATGTTGTTGCTGCTTCCAGTGTGATGCTTTAAAAGCCACACTGATAGACTTGCAAATGTTTATTTTCTTATTTTTTCCACTAGAACCAACCACAGTCCTTGATTCTGCCTTAAAGATCCTCCCCTTCTATTCTTTTTTTAGTTTAGTTTATTTGCACAAATATATAATAAAAACAAAAAAAAGTTCAATCCATATACTGTGCAGGGAGAGGCAGAAAACCCAAATGGGCTTATTTAAAGCCTCCACCTAAACAATAAAGAAAACAGAAAGAAAACTTCTAAGCTAACTTTAACCCTATCATAACCCTACCCCGCCAGTCCATAGTGTAATAGTACACTGCATTTTGAGTTATCAAATAACTACCCTTTAGCCATAAATCAGCTCATGAAAAAGTGAAAATTCAAGAAAAAGTATTTGGTCATGTGATCTCCACATGGCAGCCGCTGTAACTGGACTATCCTTATATAGAATAACCTTTTCAGGGTAATTGATGTGTATAATAAATTAGCATAAGCAACCTATTTTGACCTGGATACATCTGATTTGACATAAAAGGGTTTATGTAAGAGCCATGTGCAACATTTACTTAACAAAATCGGTCAATGCATACGAGTTGATTTGCATGAATTTGATTAAATCCTATTAATCTTAGTCACTCTATGTCAGTGGTTCCCAAACTGGGGGGCGCGACCCCTAGGGGGGGCGCGGAGTTATGATAAGGGGGGCGCGGCAAGGCTAGTGTACATACAGTCAGCCGATATTTATAGGAACGCACCGAAATTTCAAAAGAGAAAAACGGTCCAATGAGCCGAAAATATCTGCTGCGCCGCCCGGCAGTATTCAGCGCGCACTCTCGCTCTCTCTCTCTCTCTCTCTAATCACTGCCGTCGTGACACTCCGCTGAATATTCCGCTCTATGAATGTGCGCAAAGCAAAGTCCTCTCAAATAACGCGCCAACAGAAAATTTCAATGTATACTTGTTCCTTTTTGCAATAGCGCTATTGTGATGTAACATGCTGTAGTACAGATGTACTGCACAACGGTGGTAAAATGAAGCCACCCTCTCGTGACGCGATGCTCTGCTCACGTGCTCTGATAATAATAGATTTGTAGGACTATAAAAAAAGTTATATCCGATTCGGTTTCATAGAACTGAATAAAAATAATATATTGATTGATATTTACTATTAATAGGCTATATTTTCTGTCCAATTTTGTGTTACTTTCAATAAACGTGGTTATTTTATTGGCTTGTGATTTTTAAATTCAGTATCATTAAAATTGAGTTAAATTAAAAAGTCTTACAAAAATGACTTATTTAATAAAATAATAAATAATTATTACAAAGCAGTTTTGGTTTTGGCCATTGATGTCACCTCTGATTCAACAACAAGGCTTCAGTTTAAGTCCAAGGCATTGGCTGCATTTTGGATTGGAGTGGAAAAGGACTACCCATTGCTGGGCAGGAGAGCCCTGGCAATACTCCATCCTTTTGCCACATCCTACCTATGTTAGATAGGGTTTTCTGCAGTTGCCTCAATCAAGACAAAATACAGATCAAAGCTGGACATTGAAAATGAGCTAAGAGTGGCAGTCTCACAGCTGCATCCCTGATTTGAGAGGATCTGCAGCACAAAGCAAGCCCACCTCAGTCACTGAAAAGACTGTGGGACTAGTAAGAATAAGTCTAAATCCTGCAGTTCAAAAATGTTCATTTTTGACAACAAAGAGAAAATCTGTTGAAATGAATACTGTTACATAGTTAAAAATAATAATAATAATAAATAAATAAATGTTGAAGCTGCATGCTTTACTTGTAATGCTTCTACTATTGACTAGTTCCTTATTTATTTATTTTTATTTTATTTTATTTTTTTCAGTAAGTTGTCACACACTGAATTTGTGTTAATTACCATTAATGAATTACAATGTTTCAAACAAATCCTCCTGGAGGTGTGTTTATGTGTATGTGGGGGTGGGGGGGCCTTCATTTTTTTTATTCTGCAAAAGGGGGCCCGGCAGAAAAAGTTTGGGAACCACTGCTCTATGTCAAGTTAACTGGGAATTTTACACATCAACTTCTGCTTCTAACTCGACAAAAGCATCAGCCAACTACGGGGAACACAGGGAACAACTCCAGAATTACTTTTCAACTCTTGTATTTGGCAGTTTGGCAGGTTAGACAGTAACTGTTCAATTTGGCTCAAGTAGGTAAGTAGATTCACATAGGTTGATAACCTTAAATGAAAAAATAAACAAAGAAAAGGATACATTATTATTTCCCATTAAATGTAAACAAAATATGAATAAAATACAATCTGAATAAACTTTACACATACTATTGTTTTAATATTTAAATTTTCTTACTTTCTCTTCTTATTCAAGCATAACATTCATACCGTTTCACAAGCAAACACGTGACAAATGCAGTTGTACACGAAAGTTGTATGTCATACACTTAAATAACAATTATAGCATAACACAAGTTACTGTTCTCCTTCGTATTGTGCAATACAGTAATGAAATAACGCAGATTCATGTGATAATCAGTCCTTCATATAATTAAAGAGCGATATTATCATACCATCAGTGTCCCTGAGATGACCAACAGCTGATGCGATTCCCGTTTAATTTGTAACTCACAGCAGTCTTTTAATTTTTTCTGCACGTCATCATCATTTAGAAAATGCTCGTTGAATCCGCATCGTTAACTCACTAAACCGATGGCATCCCCGACTTCTCTGCACTCTCATTCTGTGTGCATGCACCTGCCATGTGAGTTTCACTTTCTTCCGTATTCGTTCGGCACTTCTCGCCGCTCTTCGTCACTTTCTGCTGTTCTCCATCATTCCGTTTATTTTAGCCTCACACCTCCCACTTGAACTACTGGTTTTTGAACCCAAGTAGGTCACACTTTCTTTTCCTTCTGTCTGTTCTTTTGCAGGAATCAAGACGACTAATCGTCTAACATCTCTATGGAGGATGGTTGCAGAAATTTTGTTTGTCAACTTATAGGTGACAAACTTTGTTTTGTCTGTGACTCTTGCTTGGTTGGGCTTTGTACTTGGGACTGGGTAGTGTGTAAAGACTCTCACATACGCATCTCTGACAACACCCTTGTGATCAGGATTTACTTTGACCACTCTGGCTAGCTTGTACTGGCTTCTTAGTGCATTTTAGTCAGCCAACCAGACTACGTCCCCCACAGCAACGTTCCGCTCTTTCGTGTGCCACTTGCTTCTCACAAACAAATTTGGGCCTGCTAACTGACTCCATTTCTTCCAAAATTTGTTAACTTCTCCCTGGATAATCTTTAATCTTTTGTAGGGATAGCCTACGAAATCAAAGTCACCTGGGTCACCTTTTGGTCCTGACCTTCCTAACAAGAGAGAGTTGGGAGTGATGTACTCTATGCAATCTTCTCTGCTCTGGGTTCTTGCGTCTATAGGTCTCTCGTTCGCCAGATTGCCTGCCATGTAGAGGAAGGTTTGGAACTCACCCCATGTAAAAACACCATTTCCTCCTAAGTTATGAAAGGCTCTCTTTACAATGTGAACAGCGGCCTCTGCTGCTCCATTCCTATGAGGAGAGCTTGCGGGGTGGATTTTCCAGTACCATTCGGTACCCTGTTTGGCAGCCTCTCCCTCCAGCTCGGATTTCTGCAGCGTATCCAAGAACTTGTAGAGTTCTTCAAGAGCAGGTTTAGCTCCAATGAAATTTGAGCCTGGGTCAGACCATAGCCTTCTCGGATGACCCCTCAGGGCTGTGAATCTCTGGTAGGCAAGTAAGAAGCCCTCGGCAGACTGATCACTCACGACGTCAGTGTGTATAGCTCTGGATGCCACGCAGCAGAAAACAATTCCCCAGACTTTGAGTCGTACTCTTTTCCTGACTTCATCTCTTACCTCGTAAGGACCAAACAAGTCTAAGGTTGTGAATTCAAAGGGTGCAGCTGGCTCTGCCCTCTCAGCAGGAAGGTCGCCCATGATTTGCTGACATCTCTTCGCCCTTGCTTTTCTACAAATCATGCAATTGTCTACTACCTTCTTGGCTATTCTCCGACCTTTAACCACCCATGCTTTCTTTCTCATTCTGAGAAGCGTACCTGCCACTTCTTCATGATTTGCATTGTGGGCTTCTCGGGCCAATAACATGGACACCCATGCACTGTCAGGTAATATTGGAACTGCAACCTTTTCCTCATTAAAGATTTGGATTCTGCCACCACAGACTAGTAGTCCTGAGTCTTCTCTGTATACAGCAAGTCTATTAAGTGTAGTGTCAGGAAAAGTCACACCCTCTTGGGCTGCTAGAAAGAGCCCTTTTAACGCATCCTCTTGCTCTTTTACGTTAAGCACAGCTAGGGCTGTCGCGATAACCGCAATATCGCAATACCGCGCTATTGATGAGCATAACCGCAGAGGAATGCAACAACCGCAGCAACCGCGATATTTCAGTGTTTTCTTTTTCGTAAGGTTACGCCCGTCTTGTTTTACACTTCGTGCATGTGTACTAAATATTAGTAATGATAACAATGTGTATCATGCTGATTTGCACAGAGGCTCAGTAAATTTGTACTTAACAAGCCTAAACAGACAGCAAATGAGAGAGAGATCGACTGATCGCGTGCGATTACCTGCGTCTGTCCTTCAGGCCAAGTCATATGTGAAAACAGGTTGTCATGTCCAAGGAAAGCTAAATCTGTCTTAGCATCGACGCTCTGCTGGTCAGCTGAGCCTTTAAAAGTGGCGCTCAAAGTTAAAATGATTTAAACAGCGTGTTTCATTACAAATCTCTAAATGAATCAGCGCTTTTGAAGGTGTAGTTGAATGAACGGTTTAAAGACTCACTCAAAGACAGTCTCTTGCCGCCACCTTGTGGCGAAACTATGAAGCCGCACTGACTGACAGCCCGTCTAGAACATGCAGGTGAAATATCAACAGAAAAAGTATCTTGTCAGTCAGATTCGAGGATCAGAACTAACTGTTATATATATATAGGCTAACAATATACTAATGATCTTATTGTCAGGTTTAAGTTTTGTTATGTGGACCGTTATTTTGTCATTCTCTTCTGTTTACTTCACTTCCTGTTTCAACGCGATTTAGTTTCAGTTTTATTGGTTTGTGAATATGACCTCCTTACATCGTAACACATACACACACCGATTATATATATATATGCGGTAATACAGCATACCGCGCTATTGAGCCACTCAAAATTACCGCAAGGGAAATTCCTTAACCACAACAGCCCTAAGCACAGCTTTTCTGGTTTCATTCTTTGATGCAACTTTCTGTGTTCCATCATTTAGGTTCAGACTTAGAATTCCTAACCACGATCTTATGGCACGGCACACCCAGCAGATGACTCTGACTAGTTTGGTTAAGTTACTAAACCTTTCCACATCCACTAGTTTTTTAACAACCAAGTCACTCAGTGTTCTTCTTGGTACATTTTCTTCAAGTTTTGTTTTTCGTGGATTCTCACAACTGCTTGGGTGAGAAGCAATATTGGTTGAATCACTCCTGTCCTCAGTGCTTGATTCTTTGAGACCTCCTTTTTCTGTTTCCCTCCGGTCCTTCTTTGTTTGAGCTCTTGTCAGAACTGCTGAGAATGTCTTTCTTTGTAGTTTATTAACTCTCTCCCTTGCATCAGCAGCAACCTCTGCAGCAGATTTCTTTGGCCACTCTCCTACTGTATGCCTGAGGAATTGTGGTCTTTTCTGCCATACAGAATCTTCATTTAGGTCCTTAGGAGTGCCCCCTCTCGTGATGAGGTCTGCGATATTGAAGTCCCCTGGGATCCACTACCAGTTACTCACTGGTCCAGCCTTTTGGATTTCCCCGACTCTGTTTGCAAAGAATGTGTGGTACCCGTAACTATCACGTTGAATGGCCCCCAGTACGGTTTGGCTGTCTACCAGGTGGAACCAACGCTCAACTTCCATCCGCCCATGCTTCTCAAAGTACTTCTTGAGACGTACAGCAAAAACTGCACCACAGATTTCAGCCTTGATAGCATCTCCCTTCTGGTCCAATGGTGCTAACTTGGCCTTTGACTCGACTAATCTGACATCTACTCCTTGGTCTGTCTCCCACCTTAGGTACAAGACGGCTCCATGAGTCTTGTCACTACCATCTGAGGATGTAATCCCCCATGGATTTCCTTTCCAGCCAACTGGTGTGAGACTTCTGTGAAACTTAACTTGACCAAGCTGCACATACTCCTCAAAGAGTTTGATGGCTTCATTCCTGAGATTTCCAGAAAGTGGCTTGTCCCACGTTTGTCGAGTTAAACTCCCATTTCCTGTCTCTTGGAATGCCTTCCTGACAAGAATTGCACCTTTTTGCTTGGCAGGTGTAACAAGACCAATTGGATCGTAGAGCCCAGCAACCTGGCTTAGCAGATGTCTCCTGGTCAAAGGGTTAGGAGTTTTCAGTTTCACTTCTTCTTCAAGGAGGTTCTGGCCTGTTCTCATCTTCTTTCTCCTTTTTGAGAAGTTAACGGAAGTCATAATGTAGAGTTTGTCCTCTTCTACAAAGTATCCTGTTCCCAAAGTCTTGTTTTCCTCCTCTTTCATCTGGTTTGGAAGTATTATCACTTGACCTTGAGTTTGCACACCAGTCACATGCCTCCCACTTTGCCCTGACCGAACCCATGGCTTGAGTGCAAATCCGCCAGCTGTCAGAATCTCTTCAAGTCCATTCATTATTCTGGCCAGTCTCTCCTGATCATTGTGGGATGTAAGGATGTCATCCACATAGCAATCCTCCTCAAGGACTCGGCACTTCTCCTTCAAATGAGCTAACTTTGCCAATCTTGCTGTCTCACGCATAGCTAATTGCGCAATGCATCCAGCGGGGCGATCTCCTATGTTAACCCTTGTGATGGCATACTCGCCTATTTCTTCTTCCTCAATATCTCTCCAAAGGAACCTGTGAAGGTGGACTTCTCGCTCTTCCAGCCAGACGGAGTTGTACATCTTTTTAATGTCTCCAAGAGCAGCAAATACTCCCTTTCTGAATCGAAGCAAGACAGCTCTGATGGGGTTGAGTACATCTGGTCCTTTTAGCAGAAGATCATTCATGCTCAGTCCCTTGAATTTTTGGCACCCTCCACACTTCGGTTCGCAGGCTGCTCCAATACTGTCCCACCTCCACCACTCAAGAAACTTGCAATTACTTGCCAGTGTTTCAGCCTCTTGACCTTTATAGGCTTCAGCCTTCTCAAAGATTTTCTCATACTTGACTGCGGCTGCCCTCATGGACCGAGCAAAATGCGTCTTAGACTCATTTGCTGTCATATCCACTATCTCGAACAGATCTGGGTGTGCTCCAGCAACAGTTTTCCCCAACGGACTGTCCCACAGGACAAGATCTCCCACGATTTTCAATCTTTGTGGTGCAAGTCTCCCCTCTCGATGGCTGATAAGGAGTTCAACTTTCTCTGGTATTTTCAATTCTTCAAGGTCTGCCTCTGGAAAGAATTTCTTAAGCTGCTCTGGAGTTACACTTCTGTGGACTTTGGCGATCTCTTCTAAACCATAGCAGATCAATTAGTGGGCCTTCTCCGTCCCCTTGTGTGTTTTGACTCACTCTAATGGCCATTTTGCCAACTCCATGAACGACCAGGGCAATTTACACTCCTCTCAGCTTGAGTCTGTCACACTCTAAAATGGGTTAAAAATAACCCAATTGGCAACCCAGCACTGGGTAAATATTGGACAGAACACATGCTGGGTTAAAGTAACTCAGCATGCCAGTTTACACATTTTAACCCAGCAGGCTGAGTTGTTGAGAAAACCCAAGATATAGTTATTTTTACCATTTATGTGTTTGCATTTTTGTGTTTCTGGATTATTCTTGCTGGGTTATTCTCATAATTTTGCCTATGCTTAACAATACAATCATGGATTAATAAATAATGAAGAATACAGGTTATTTAGACTGTTAAAAATTATTTTTAATGCCAACTGACATTCACAAATGTGTTCAAATTTGTACCAATGACAAACATGCAATTTTCTTTTCTTTTTTTTCCAGAAAATGCAAAAATTACAGAAATACAGTTGCAATAAATAAGACGATTAGTTCTGAATGACATGTGTTCGTTTAACTGTTTAACTATTACATTTTGACATGTTTAACTATTTAAATACACAGTGAAATGACATTGACAATTAAAACCCGTACAAACCCGTAAGACATTCGTTCATCTTCAGAACACAAGTTAAGATATTTTAAATGAAATCCGAGAGCTTTCAGACCAGGGTGAGGAATTAATGACAGAATTTTCATTTTTGGGTAAACTATCATTAAACACTTAGAAAGCTTTGAAGCAAAGATCTACAGCTGAAGAGCAGTGTGCTTTACTATAGAGCCTGTCTATGAAAGGATATTCCAGGCAATTTTCAAAAGGAATTGCAAATTATAGTTTCAGAAGAATAGTTTCAATTGTATGAGGCGCCATGTAGGATTTAAATCAAACTTCGCTTATCAATACATACATAAAACGTGCATATACACCTATAAATTACTCACATATACATGTATACTAGTATACTATTGGATGTTCAATATATATATATATATATATATATATATACCGTATTGACCCGAATATAAGACAATGTTTTTTCCTTGGAAATACATCTGAAAAAACACGTTCGTCTTATATTCAGAGTCTAGACTTTGACATGTCAATAATACACCCACAACAATAGGTGGCGCCAAAAAAGCATAAAACGAGTGTGCCATGAAATATGTAATGTAATTTGTGTTGTAAAGATCGCGAATGAAAACAAATGAAAAAGAAAAGCTTACAGCAGCATGATCGTGACTGTCATGTTAGCCTGATGGGACCAAACTTCCTCTGTAAGTGATTTTAAAACATAAGACAGTACCCAGATTTGAAGACTACAATAAGATTTCACGTCTACTGATAATAACATTTTGGTAGGCTACTATGAGTTGGATAGCCTAATTGTTACATAATTCAGATGGGCTACCTGTTATTTCAATGGTATATCAAAATTTTCCAATGTCATTGTTGGTACATTTTACCAGTATTTACCATACTTTCAAAACAAAAATTAGAATTGGAAAAATATGCAATATGAAAATAATTTAAGAATAAATGTGTTTTACAGAGAGAGAAAAAAAACAAAAAAAAAACAAGATTTGGTTTTCAAAAAGCCTTTTTCCAACAGGTACATCTGGAAAAAGGGGGGTCGTCTTATAATCAGGGTCGTCTTATATTCGGGACAATACGGTATATATATGAAATACACATGCACACTAATATGAAATCCATACCAGTACACCTTATGTTAGTAGTGAATGCATATACACTTGTGAATAACTTGCATATACATATAAACTTGACGCATGCATACACCTATAGAAACTCGCTTATACGTATAAACTCGATCCATGCATATACACCTACAACACCACACTCACATACATACAAACTCGTTGCATGCAGACACACCTACACATACTCGCATATACATATAAACTTTATCCATGCATATACACCTATAAACACTCGCACATACATCTAAACTCGATGCGCACATACACTCATAAATCACTCGCGCAAACATACAAAATAAAATTCACAAACGTATACAGTTCTTCTGATTAGAAAGACGCATGCTTTAGTTGTGTATATTGTGACGAGTCGGCTGCCTCCCCCCTTATTATCATCACCACCCCGTCCCTTATTCGCAGTGGCGCCTCCAAGGGGGGGCCGGGGGGGCCACGGCCACCCCTAAAATGACACTGGCCACCCCATTGGCCCCCCCAAACAAAAAGAGTGTTTTTTTAGAATAATATTTTTTTTATATAAATTAACACGGACATTGACGAAACTACATTAAAAATAAATATAATAAACTTGTATTATGTGTACCGTAGAATTCGCTCTCAACCCCTCCCCCTCTTTACCTGCGTTGCGGCGAGAGACTTCACGCACTCACACAGCCGCACTATCGAAGCATACTGCAGCACATGGTCTGTTCAAGTTCGAGAGAAGCAATCAACGCGAGAGGGGAAACTTACAAGTAAAACTTAGTTTATTCTGTCAAACTCACATAATACAATACTGTTTGGCTATAGATTAGGCGTCACTAAGGCGTTAATAATAAGGAACTGATCTATTGCTGTTGCTCACATGTGGAACACTTTAAGTTTTTATTAGATTGATATTACTCAGGGCTCTACAGTGAGACCATTTCAGTTGCTGAAAACTAGGCTACTGCGTGCGACTATGAAAAAAATATTTAGGAGAAACGTGCGACTGACCCAATCAGCATATTTGAGTTTGCGCTGAAGGAGCTTCAAAGGTTTCTAACGTACTCACAACGTGTTTGGCTGCGTTGATTAATGTAGCCTATCACTTACAGACGTATCCACTCATTATAACAAACAACGCGAAGACAGACTGTAAATTAGAGATTCACTGTGCAGTGTAAGGAGCTGATTATAATAGAGTTTTGTGAGATCGCAAACTAAGATGAGTGACAGCTTTTAATGATTATTAAGGGAGTTTGCAAATGTGATTGATTTAATACAACAGTTCATTAAACAAAAAGTTAATATTAATTGAAGTGATTTTCTGACTACAACAGTATTGCCTTATTTTGCTCTATTTCGTCAACGAAAATAGTTTCCGACAAAGTAACAGCTGAGCCGCTGCGCATCTCCATTCAAACACAGCGGTGTTTTGTTTATATAGACAGTCAATAAAGACGGTCATGTACTTCGTTCCTGAATGAATCAGCTGTTCAAAGGAATCAAATAAATGAATGATTCAGTGATAGAATCAGTGACATGCCGCCACCTGCTGGCAGTTTTAGTTTAATTTTTAAAGTGTATTTCCTCTTATTTAAATCATTTAATATTTCTATATTCAAAAATGTATATTTAAAACATTAACCTCAACATGAATTTATGAATTTAATTGCACTCTCAGCCTCATTAAACATTTGAAAATACACCTACAAGCCACTTCTTCGGTGCCACCTTTGTAGTACAAATTTATTCCTTAAATACTGATTTCATTTGATTGATAACTTATTTTTATTACACTTTTTATTCTGTTGTTTTAATTAGAAATTTTAAAAAGCTTATAATTTTTTGAATTGATAAATAAAAGATGACATACTTTTAATAAAGTTAGAAAAATGCCATTATAAAGGTAAAAACTAAATTCCCTGTAAATCACTTTAAGGAGTCAAATATCACTTCGTAATGGGAAGGTTAATTTTTTATCAGAATTTTTAATTATTGATAAGAAGGTGCTCCTGAATTTTTGACCGTGCTCCTAAAAAGAAAAGTAAGCGTAGAGCCCTGTTACTCCATCAGTTGATCTGTAAATTATTGCAGATTTGGGCAACATTTAATGCACTATCTTTGGCTCTTAAAGTCACATATGTAGAACAGTTTTTGTTACCCAGACAGACGAGTAGTATTTTATTAATTTATGTCTGACAACAGAAAATATTTAAATTAAGCACTGACAGCATATTTCCACACAAATGTAGGGTTTATGATAAATAATCGAAATGAAGAGGAAAGCAGT